>NW_024070212.1:103157527-103301273 GCF_014754425.2 Oryx dammah
GGGGGGGGGTGGGAGGAGGGAGGGGAGGGCGGGTGGAGTGGTGATGACCGTGTGCAGGGGAAGGGGGGGCAGTGGGTGGAATGGTGATGACCGTGTGCGGGGTGGGGGGGGGGGTGGGAGGAGGGAGGGGAGGGCAGGTGGAATGGTGATGACCATAGGTGAGAAGCAGGTGTGCTTCTTGCCTTCCAGGAGCTGAAGTGACACCTGGGGAAGGGGCAGCAGGGAAGCGGTCAAGAGATCCAGGAGAGGAGCTGAGGAGCCTAGTGGGAGTAGGTCAGAGGGAGCTGCAGACCCCACTCCGGTTCTGAGCAGGCAGGGAAGCCTGCATTTCGGGCCTCAGGACCCTCCACCCAGCTGTCTGTTCTCCAGCAGTCTTCACCCTTTCTTCCAGGAAATTCTCCATGTGTCCCATCCAATCTATAGTCTGTGTACAAAAAAGAGAAAGAGAAGAGGTGTCTGGCAGCCATGGAAGCCACTGGGACAAAAACAAAGATATTAGTGTGTGTGTGTGTGTGTGTGGTAGTTGCTCAGTAGTGTCCAACGCTGCAATCCAGTGGACTGTAGCCTGCCAAGTTCCTCTATCTATGGAATTCTCCAGGCAGGAATACTGCGGTGGGTTGCCATTCCCTTCTCCAGGGCATCTTCCACACCCAGGTATTGAACCCATCTCTCCTCCACTGCAGGCAGACTCTTTACTGACTGAGCCACTAGGAAATCCCAAAGATGTTAGAGGAATGTGTGAAAAACATTCTGTTTTGTGATGGATAATGTAAACCTTCCACTAGCTGTATTAGTCAGGTCTTGCTGTGATAATGCTGTGAAACAAGCAAACCCCAATTTTCAGGGGCCTATAGAATCAAAGATTACTTCATACTCCTGGGTGTTAGTTAGATCAACTGTAGTTCAGCTGATACTTGGGCCAGGCTGGACTCTCAGCTATGAATCTGACTCAGGTCTGCTCCAGGAGTCTGCATTCTGGACCCAGGAAGAAGGAACAAGAGCTATCTGAGTTTTCTCATGCAGGAGGAAGGAAGCACCAGGAGGTCTGGCAGACTTGCCATGCCTCTTTTGGCTTTATCTTGGAACAAATACACTGTCCTTTCACCCAACATTCCACTGGCCAGATTAAATCCCATGGCCAAGTCCAAGGTCAGTGGGGTAGTAGAGTGGAAGCTGTGCAGCTCAGATTCCCCCCTTAAAGATCTATACACTCCTTCCCCAGCAGTTGGGAGTCTCCACTGTGGGCTCACAACTGTCAATCCATGGGAACCGCCTCATCTAAACCCATGCCCCTCCCAGGGGCTCTTGACCAGTGACTGGCTGATGCATAGAAACAAAAGCCGGCCTCCTTCCCTCGATTTGGCCCAATCTGAAGGGCTATCTGAGCTCCCGAGCACCTGAAGATCTGAAGATGCCTTGCTGAGTTCACATTGCACGTCAGCTTCTCCCCGTGCCTAGTCCTGCCTTCCTACTTCCATCAGATGAATCTCCTGAGAACACTCCCTGATAAACCTTCTGCACACCAGTCTCATGAACAGGATGAAAAGGCAAAACGATATGACACCGTAAGATAAGTCCCACCAAGTGAGTCCAATATGCTACTGGGGAAGAGCAGAGAAATAATTCCAGAAAAAATAAAGAGGCTGGGCGAAAAGGGAAACAGCACTTAGCTGTGGATGTGTCTGGTGGTAAGAGTAAAGTCTGATGCTATAAAGAACAATACTGCAGAGCAATCTGGAATATTAGGTCCATGAACCAGGGTAAATTGGATGTGGTCAAATAAGAGATAGCAAGAGTGAGCATCAACATTTTAGGAATCAGTGAACTAAAGTGGATGGGAATGGGCAAATTTAATTCAGATGACCATTATATCTACTACTGTGGGCAAGAATCCCTTAGAAGAAATGGAGTAGCCCTCGTAGTCAACAAAAGAGTCCAAAATGCAGTATTTGGGTGCAATCTCAAAAAACGAAAGAATGATCTCTTTTCGTTTCCAAAGCAAACCAGTCAACATTAAAGTAATCCAAGTCTATGCCTCAACCACTAATGCCAAAGAAGCTGAAGTTTAATGGTTCTGTGAAGACCTACAAGACCTTCTAGAACTAACACCAAAAAAAAAAAGTCCTTTTCCTCATAGGAGAATAGAATGCAAAAGTAGAAAATCAGAGATACCTGGAGTAACAGGCAAGTTTGGCCTTGGAGTACAAAATGAAGCAGGGCAAAGCCTAACAGAGTTTGGCCAAGAGAACACACTGGTCATAGCAAATACCCTCTTCCAACAACACAAGAGAAGACTCTACACATGGACATCACCAGATAGTAAATACTGAAATCAGATTGATTATATTCTTTGCAGCCAAAGATGGAGAAGCTCTATACGGTCAGCAAAAACAAGACCAGGAGCTGACTGTGGCTCAGATCATGAATTCCTTATTGCAAAATTCAGACTTAAATTGAAGAAAGTAGGGAAAACCACAGGCTCTTCAGGTATGACCTAAATCAAATCCCTTATGATTATACAGTGGAAGTGATGAATAGATTCAAGGGATTAGACCTGGTAGACAGAGTGCCTGAAGAACATGGGCAGACATTCACGACATTGTACAGGAGGCGGTGATCAAAACCATCCCAAAGGAAAAGAAATGCAAGAAGGCAAAGTGGTTGTCTGAGAGGCCTTATAAATAGCTGAGAAAAGAAAAGAAGCAAAAGGCAACAGAGAAAGGGAAAGATATACCCGTTTGAATGCAGAGTTCCAGAGAATACCAAGGAGAGGTAAGAAAGCCTTCTTAAGTGAACAATGCAAAGAAATAGAGGAAAACAATAGAATGGCAAAGACTAGAGATCTCTTCAAGAAAACTGGAGCTACCAAGGGAACACTTCACAAAAAGATGGGCACAGTAAGGACCTAATAGAAGCAGAAGAGTTTAAGAAGACATGGCAAGAATACACAGAAAAACTATACAAAAAAGGTCTTAATGACCTGGATAACCATGATAGTGTGGTCATTCACCTAGAACCAGACATCCTGGAGTGTGAAGTCAAGTGGGTCTTAGGAAGCATCACTATGAACAAAGCTAGCAGTGGTGATGGAATTCCAGCTGAGCTATGTCACATCCTAAAAGATGATGCTGTGAAAGTGCTGCACTCAATATGCCAGTGCATTTAGAAAACTCAGCAGTGGCCACAGGACTGGAAAAGGTTAGTTTTCATTCCAATCCCAAAGAAAGGCAATGCCAAAGAATGTTCAAACAGCTATACAATTGCACTTATTTCACACGCTAGCAAGGTAATACTCAAAATCCTCCAAGCTAGGCTTCAACAATATGTCAACCAAGAGCTTCCATATGTACAAGCTGAATTTAGAAAAGGCAGAGGAACCAAAGATAAAATTGCCAATATCTGTTGGATCATAGAAGAAGCAAGGAATTCCAAAAAAATCTATTTCTGTTTCATTGACTATGCTAAAGACTTTGACTGTGGAAACAAACTGTGGAAAATTCTCAAAGAGTTAGGAATACCAGACCACCTTACCTGTCTCCCGAGAAACCTATATGCAGGTCAAGAAGCAAGAGTTAGAACCAGACATGGAACAATGGACTGGTTCAAAATTGAGAAAGGAGTATGTCAAGACTGTATATTGTCACCCTGCTTATTTAACTTCTATACAGAATTGTTGTTCAGTCGCTTCGTTGTGTCCAACTATTTGTGACCCCATGGACTGCAGCATGCCAGGCTTCCCTGTCCTTCATCATCTCCTGGAGCTTACTCAAACTCATGTCCATTGAGTCAGTGATGCCATCCAACCATCTCATCCTCTGTCGTCCCCTTCTCCTCCTGCCTTCAGTCTTTCCCAGCATCAGGGTCCTTTCCAGTGAGTTTACTCTTCACATCAGGTGACCAAAGGATTGGAGTTTTAGTATCAGTCCTTCAAATGAATATTTGGAGTTGATTCCCTTTAAGATTGACTGGTTTGATCTCCTTACTGTCCAAGGAACTCTCAAGAGTCTTCTCCAGCACCACAGTTTGAAAGCATCAATTCTTCAGCCCTCAGCCTTCTTTGTGGTCCAACTCTCACATCTGTACATGACTGCTGGAAAAACCACAGCTTTGACTATATGGACCTCTGTGGGCAAAGTGTTGTCTCTGCTTTTTAATATGTTGTCTAGAAGAGTACATCATGAAAAATGCTGGGCTGGATGAATCATAAGATTGCCAGGAGAAATATCAACAACCTCAGACTTGCAGATGATACCACTCTAATGGCAGAAAATGAAGAGAAACTAAACAGCCTCTCGGTGAAGGTGAAAGAGGAGAGTGAAAAAGCTGGCTTAAAACTCAACATTCAGAAAACTAAGATCATGGCATCCAGTCCCAACACTTCATGCAAATAGATGGGAAAAAAGTGGAAACAGTGACAGATTTTATTTTCCTGGGCTCCAAAATCACTGCAGATGGTGACTGCAGCCACGAAATTAAAAGACGTTTACTCCTTGGAAGAAAAGCTATGACAAACCTAGAGAGCATATAAAAAGCAGAGGCATCTCTTTGCCAACAATAGTCTGCCTAGTCAAAGCTATGCTTTTTCCAGTAGTCATGTATGGATGTGAGAGTTGGACCATAAAGAAGGCCAAGCACTGAAGAACTGATGCTTCTGAATTGTGGTGCTGAACAAGACTCTTGAGAGTCCCTTAGACACAAGGAGATCAAACCAGCCAGTCAATCCTGAAGGAAATCAACTCTGAATATTCATTGGAAAGACGGATGCTGAAGCTCCAATACTTTGTCCACCTGAAGTGAAGAGCCAGCTCATTGGAAAAGACCCCAGTGCTGGGAAAGATTTAGGGCAGGAGGAGAAGGTGGTAACAGAAGATAAGATGGTTGGATGGCATCATGGACTCAATGGACATGAGTGTGAACAAACTCTGGGAGATAGTGAAGGATAGGGGAGCCTGGCATGCTGCAGTCCATGGGGTCACAAAGAGTCAGACACAACTTAGCGACTGAACACCAGTCTCAGAATCTGTAGGAAAGTCATTGTAAGACAGCTAGGGTGGTATACTCCACCCAAACGTAGCCATGGTGATGTGAGGAAGGAAGGCAGCCTTTCAGACAAATAATAAATCTGCTAAAACAGTTAACTCATCTTGGAGAAAGATCTGATTCATTTTGGCTGCAACGAAAAGGTGGCCACATGCTCAATGTGTGTGTGGGCAGGGGTGGGGGTGAGAACTGAGGCCACATCTGAGAGGTCATCATTTTTCAGTTGCATTGATTTTATCTTATGTGTTGCGGTCCCATATAGATTATATTGTAGCAAGGATTCTGGGACTTTAAAAGAGGCTTTTAAAAAGGGTTCTGGGGCTTTTTAAAAAAAAGGTTTACGAATCACTGGGTTCCATGATATCTGGATATATGTCTGGATCTGTCCAGCTGGGATAGAGCAAGCCCCAGAGTAGATCCTGAGCTCTGTGCACCTGGAGCAGAAATTTCAGGGGCCAGGTTGGTAGGTCAAACCCCTACTCCAGGTATTAGGAACTGATTGTGACCCCCATTCCAAATCCATAGATTGAAGTCCTAACTCCCAGTACCTCAAAATGTGACTATATTTGAAAATTCAATTTCTAAAGAGGTTACTAAGTTAAAAGGAGATTGTTAGGGTGGATCTTAGTCCAATATAACCTGTGTCCTTATGGGAAGAGATCAGGGCACACACATGTACAGAGAGGTGATCAAGTAAAGACCCTGGAAGAAGATGTCCATCTACAAGTCAAGGAGAGAGGCCTCAGGAGGAAACCAATCTTCTGACATCTTTATCTTAAACTTTCAGCCTCTAGAACTGTGAGGAAAGAGATTTCTGTTGTTTAAGCCCCACATCTGCCATCTGCAGCATTTGTGATGGGAGCCCCCAGCAAAGTAATACAGCTTGTAGCAGCCTTCAGGACCCTCTTGCACACGAGAGGTGTGAAAGAAGAGAGATACCCCTCTTGAGGGAAAATAAAGAAGATTTTTTTCAACAACTGGAACTGTCCAAAGTCCAGGAAATAGTTTATCCAAATTGAGAACTATGCAGCATGATTTTCTTTGATCAGCACAAGTGGTGGTCCAGTGGTTAAGAATCCATCTGCTAATGCAGGGGACACAGCTTTAAACCCTGGTCAGGGAATATCCCACAGGCCACCAAGCAACTAAACCCACGCTCCACAACTACTGAGCCTACACTCTAGAGCCTGGGCTCTACAACAAAAGCCAGGGCAATGAGAAGCCTGCGACTGGAGAGTAGCCCCTGCTTGCCCCAACCAGAGAAAGCCTGTGTGCAGCAGCAAAGACCCAGCACAGCCAAAAATTAATTAATAAATAATTTAAAAAATTGTAACAGATGCCGAGCACCCCAGATCCCAGTGAGCTGAGCCCTTGCAGCATGGCACTCCCAGGCTGCTCGGTACAATTTCTCAGCCAGAGTCTCCAGGGGCTGTTTAATTTCTGCTTTTGTCCTCTTGTCATGTGAAGAAGGTCAATCTAACCTACTAAAGGATGAGAAGCCCCATGGAGCAGAGACAAGCCATCCTGCCTGTGGACCAGCCTGGGCACAGACAGTCAGCACCCAACCCCGGACACATGAATGAGGTCATCTTAGAACAACCACCCCCCACCAAGAGGAAGGTGATTGCAGTCACATTAATGATCCCAGGTGAGACGAACAGAACTGCTTAGAATTTGAGACCAACTCAAACTGCTGATGCACAGCATCAAGACAAAATAAAATTGCCGTTTTGAGCTACTGAGGTATAGGGTGAGTTGTTACCTAGTAATAGATAAGTGACGTGCGTGCTAAGTGGCTTCAGTTGTGTCTGACTCTGTGCGACGCTTATGGACTGTAGCCCACCAGGCTCCTCTGTCCATTGGATTCTCCAGGCAAGAATACTGGAGTGAATTGCTATGCCTTCCTCCAGGGAGGGGATCTTTCTCACCCAGGGACTGAACCCGAGTCTCTTGTCGACTGCATTGGCAGGCAGAATGTTTACCACTAGAAGCACCTGGGGAGCCCAGATAAATGACACATCAAGCTAAAACCACCTGCTCTCAAGGCCATATTTGATGGCAGTTTGGGCACTCCCATAGCCACCTGCAAACCCTCCTTGCTGAGCCAAGCAAACTTAGAAGAGTGGCGTGTGGGCTGGGTAGTTGTGCACCTGTTTCCTCCAGGAGCTGGATGGCCTTAGGGCCCTAGCTGGGTCTCCTGTGTCTGATCATCCCGTGCATTGTGCTGAGCCAGGGTCTGACATACGGCAGGTGCTTCAGACACATTTGTTCAGTTAGTGAAATTCCATGGGACTTGTCCAGGTTACCAGCATCTCCTGCTCAGATTACTGCAGCAGTCTTCTAACCCGCCTCCCTGCAGCCAGGCTTGCTTCCTCAGATTCATCTTCTATCCTGGGAAGAAAACTGTCTAAAATGCAAGTCTATCCTGGTTTGATCTCTAGTCAGAATTTTTGACTGACTCCCCACTGCCATCATGGTTAAGTCCTGTCTCTTTGAAATGACTTGTGGATCCTATAAACCTTGACTCCTGCCTCATCCTAAAGTGCCATCTTGTGCCACTCTCTCTCTCTCTGTCTGGGCCCAAACAGGGATCTCTTTCTCCCCCATTCATGTATCACTCTTTTTGGCGCCCCTGGGCCGTTACACATGCTATGCTCTCTAGCCGGAACATTCGCGCCATCCCCATTCCCATGCCTGGTTAAACTCTACTCACCCTTCAGCACATTGGGTTGCCCACTTTGCCTGGATTGAAAGATGACAAGAAGTGTGGACTGCCAGCAATCCGACTCCTGGGCATATATCCAGGCATAGGGATATAATTCAAAAAGATACATGCACCCCTATACTCATAGCAGCACTATTAAATAGCCAAGACAACCTAAATGTTCACCAACAGATGAATGGATAAAGATGTGGTTAATATATGCAATGGAATATTACTCGGCCATAAAAAGTGAAATAATGCCATTTGCAGCTACATGGTTGGATCTAGAGATAACCATACCAAGCAAAGAAATCAGAAAGAGAAAGACAAATACCATTCAATTAGATGTGGAATCTAAAATATGACACAAATGAATTTATCTACGAAACAGAAACAGACTTACAGACACAGAGAACAAGCTTATGGTTGCCAAGCAGGAGGGAAAGGGGCAGTAATGGATTAGGAGTTTGAAATTAGCAGATGAAAACTATTTTATACACAGGGTGGATAAACAGCAAAGTCCTATTGTATAGCACAGAGAACAATATTCAATATTCTGAGATAAACCATAATGGAAAAGAATATATGTATATGAATCACTTTGCTATATAGCAAAAATTAATACAACATTGTAAATCAACTCTACTTCAATTAAAAAAAAAAGAAGTGTGGATATATACTGGTTTCTGGACAGTGGCTCAAGGTTTGGCTAGATGGTCAGGGACTCAGAAAGCACAGAATTGGTGGATTGCAGACAAAGAAGGCTCGGAAAGGGGTATTTAGATGGACCTTCAGAAATGGGTAGAGGGTATGATTGTATTTCTGTACCAAGGAAAAGTCTCATCGAAGAGCATCCATGACAAGGAGGCTCTAGATAATTTAATGCCTAAGACAGCACATCCCATGGCTGCCAGTCATTCTCACTCCGGACCCCCTCCAGTGCTTGCTCAACATGCCCTTGTATAACTTAAGTGGTCATGGCAGCAAGAATGAAGACTGCTTATGGGTTCAATGATATGGACTTGCCTCACCAAGGCTGGTCTGGCTAATGTCACACTGTATGTCCAACCAAACATCAGCAGGAACAGATGCTGACTACCCAAAATACCACCATTCTGCGGGGATTTATCAAGTCACCTGGTGCCAGGCTAATTCTACAGGATCCTTTCTCTGATGGAGAGGGCAGTGGTTCATCCTCACTGACACAGCCAGCACAGGAATCAAAGGAAGGTAAGTGAGAGTGCTATCTCTCACAATTACACCAAGTAACCCTCAGTATTAATTTCCTGTAGTTGTCATAGTGAAAGTGCTGGTCACTCAGTCGTGTGAGTGACTCTTTGTGACCCCATGGGTTGTAGCCCGCCAGGCTCCTCTGTCCAGGGAATTTTCCAGGCAAGAATACTGGAGTGGGCTGCCATTCCCTTCACCAGGGGATCTTCCCAACCCAGGGACCGAACCCTGATCTCCTACATTGCAGGCAGATTCTTTACCATCTGAGCCAGCAGGGAAGCCCTGTAGTTGCCATAACAAATTACTATAAACTTGGTGACCTCATACAACAGAACTTATTCTCTCACAGTTCTGAAGGCCAGAAGTTCAACATCAGCCTCACTGAACCTAAATCAAGGTACAAGCAGGGCTGCACTCTTCCAAGATTATGGGGAAGAATCCATTCCTTGACTCTTCCAGCTTTTAGTAACTGCTGGCATTCCTCTGCTGAGGCCACCTTACCCCAGTCTCTACTTCTGTCTCCTGTATGTGTGAGATCTCCATCTGCCTCTTTCTTAGAAGGACACTGGCAATTGGATTAAGGGCCCCTGGATAATCCAGGATAATCTCCCCATGTCAAGATCATTAACTTAATCACATCTGCAAAAATCTTTCTTCCCTTGTAAGGTAACATTTTAAACACTCCAGAGATTAGGGCCTGATACCTTCGGGTGGCATCAGTCCGGCTACTCTACCGGCTCATGCAGCTTCTGCTCCCTGTCTCCCCAACGTTGGCCTCTGTTAGTTTGGAGGCCTCAGTTCTCAAGGGAAAGGAAGAAACACAGTTTTCATTGAATTGGAAGTTGGAACTTCTAACTGGCCATATTGGGCTTCTCATGCCACTCAAATACCAGGCAAAGAAAGAGTCAGCATGCTGGCTGCCTGACTGGTCCTCATTACCAAGGGGAAGCAGGGGTGTCACTACACATCAAGGGCAAGGAAGACTATGTCTGGGACCAGGGAGTTCTCAGGGGTCCCTTGCACAAAAGTTAACAAAAAGCTACTGCATCCAAAACTGTGCAGGACCACTGAAGCTTCAGACCCTTTAAGAATGATTCTTTGGGATCATCCCAGCATCTGACAGATTCCAGCTGGCTGAGATCCCGGTCAAGGACAAAGGGAACATAGGAGAGTGGAAGAAAGAATATATTCACTCAATCAGTGAAGTATATATGATAGATAAAGAGAAACACTTGATTGAACGTATCTACGTATCAGCTATGGCACTGTGACCAGCTATCAGAAGGGGTTCTATTGCATCAAGGGGCGTGTGTGTGTGTATCTGTGTGTGTGTGATATTAAGTGCTTTTCTCCCCTCCCTTCTCCTTATCCCTTAGGATTTTATTTAAAGTTTGCAGGCAATTGCTAACTTTACAGTATACTCTTTAACTGCAGGTGTGATTGTGACTGAATTAGAGTAATTAACATCACCCAAATACGGATTCAGTGACTAAGTTCTGGAGCTGGATACATCTATTGGATGGTGGAATTTCTTGTGTTTATCATTTCCAGGGAGTGAGTTAGGATCTTCACTTGTATGCAGGATAGTTTCATCTTATGAGGTGGAAGCTACTGTTGCTAGATGGAGGTTCAGACAAATGTGGATGGACATGTATGGATACCGAGTGTCCAAGGGGTTGGGCCATGCCAGTTATGAAGCTATTGCTTTTTCATTCCAGATGCAGACCTCTGTACTCTGCTCTGTGAAACTGGAGCTCGGACTCTGCAAACCACATCAAATTTGTCAGCTAGCTTTGAAAACTAGGGGCACTGGGGACACACTGGAAGGCAGGAGTGGAGATTTTCCTTCTTCCTTTGCCTTCTCTTCCTTCTCCTGGTAGCCACAGCTGCTCCCAGCCCTCAGCTACTTTTCTGCACTCCCAGACAAGCTTCACTGTGTCCCCTAGGAGGTACTAGCACCAGCCAGACAGCAGCCCCTCTCCAGACCTCTGAGCTCTAGGATTACAGGGCTCCCCTACTCAAGTCCACCGGTTCTGCCAGCCTCAACCTCTCCCCTGCACTCCTGCAGCCTCAGGAGTGGGATCTGCTTCCTGCAGTGGCTTTCGTTAGTTTAGCCTGGTGTTCTGTTTGTTCTTTCAGTCCACCTACATCAGTGTAACCCATTCCCTATAGTAAATTCCCTGTGTTGAAAAGCCTAGGGTAATTTCTCTTTTCCTCACTGGACCTTGACTGATACAAACTATTAGGAAAGCAGTACTCATTTTTCACTGGGGCACTGAACCAAAAGAAAGTTAATTTGGAAGTACCAGGGGTCATCGTGAGAGGGCAGCCTGTCTAAGAGGAGGGCTGAGACAGATGACAGGTCCCTGACACATTTAAGCACCCAGATCTAGCTTCATATGAAGCCAAATCTATTTCCTGGACTTTTTAGTTATCTGGGCCAATAAACTTTCTTTCTTTTATTTTTGCTTAAAACATACCAGGTCGCGTTTCTGTTGTTTACACCCGAGTCCTGACTAATCCGGATCTCCTCACCCCCAGCCCCAGACCAGGTGCCCCACTCCCCAGACACTGAACAGCCAAGACCAACCACCTCCTACTGAAAACTTTAATGAAATCAATAAGTTAATAAGTTAACAAAGTGAGGTACTTGCATATCCGAGAACCGGGTTGGTGGGGAGCCTCGATCATGAAGGAGGGAGGGCTTCTCCCCAAGTCTCCTTGGATCCCAGCCTCCGGCCCCTCTCCACAGCTCTGTCTCTCAGGGGGCGGAGGTGTGGCTCTCTGGGGACAGTGTAGTGCGGGTGAGGTGAGCCAGGACAGGCTCCATCCAGGGCATGATGGTCACATGCAGAGGGCATGTGGGGGCAGGGGCTGGGCACCTGGGGGCTGAGCAAGGTCCAACCCCAGCCCTGGCGCTGGTGCATGCAGGTCCCCAGTCATGAGATGCAGGCAGCTGGGCCTGAGCCCCTTATTCCCTGGTGCCCCACAGAGGGTCACCATTGGTCCACTCCCCCTCCTGCCACCTGCATTGGCTTTGCAGAAGAGGGACAAAGTGGTAGGGATACCAAAGAGGTACTGGGGGCCTGCAGTGGATGGGGGCTTGTGTGGTAAGGGGGCTGCCAACTGAAGTGAAGAGGGGGGGTGAGGAAGGAGGGGGAAACAGTGGGTGTGAGCGCCTGCACAGTTGGTGCCTGATGAATGGTACTTGCTCGGCGTATTGTTATTCTCTCCAGGAGTCAGAGCGACTAGGAGCAGGGCAAGCCTAGATAGAAGCGGACCTGACAGCCACCCTGGGGAAGGCCCGGGGGCTTTCCAGGGCTGTCCAGACCCCAAGAGGCCTAGCCTTGAGTTGTGCCGTGGGGATACCAAGGAGGGCCCTTAGGGATAGACAGAGGCAGCAGTTAGGGCTCCTGGACCTGTGAGGAGTAAATCTTCTTGAGAAAGGGAAGTTGGTAAAGCTCTGGGGTGGGGCCCGGAGAGCCCTGGGGTCATGTGAGAGCTCCCTCTCCTACCTGGATGGGGTTGGTAGGAGTGGACATCACTCCGCAAGACTAGGCTACTGGCCTCAGCTGCAGAGACCCAGCAAATGCTGAGTGGCTCTGTGCTGAAGTGTCCAAGTGTAGCTAATTGTCTTTGTCAGCGTGAATGCTGAGAGGCTACCTGCGTGTCTGGGGAAACTGTAGGGACATGTTTGTCTGACCGTGGGAGCACTGTCTGGGAGATTTGAGGGCAGAACACAGACAGTTATGCTGTCAGAGGTGCCTAGGGCCGGAGGGGAGTGAACATTGGCAGGAAGAGGGAGCCCCTGGGAGTGGACACCTGCAAATGGGAAGAAAGGTCCAGGCACTGCCCTTGGGGAGGCAAGGGAGAAACAGGCCCCATGCTGGGAGGGGAGAAGAGGGGTTGATAAGCCAAAGATCAGGGATGAGGGTCATAGCCAAGCAGCCTGAGACCAGCTACAGCTGGGGGCCCATCTCCCAGGGTGGGAGGGGCAGAGGGACCCCATGGGGGTCCCCAAAGTTGCATATTTAACATAGTTTGCATATATGGTGCCCACCTGCCTAGCGGCAGGCTCCTGTGCTTATGGGTACCTGTGTGGGCACCGTGGGCCCACCCCCAAGTGGAGTGGGGTCTTGGCGGGAAGGCTTCCCTGCTCTGTCCGAAGGGCGGGCCAAAGACCTCACCTTGCATAGCTGGAAGCTGGGTCAGGGCCCAGGGCCCCAGCGCCCTGTTCCCACTCCAGGGGCAGTGCCCCTGCCAGGCAGGCCTTGTCGGGCCTTGATGGAATGGGCAGGGCACTGGGGGACCCAGAGGCCACCGGGCAGCAGCCGCTGCTGCCCTCCATGCGGCCTGGCATCTCTCGCTCCTGAGGTGGAACGGGTCGCTGGCACCCCCGTCGGGTATTTCGCCCACCCAGACAGCTCAACACTGCATGTGGCCTCTCTCCCCACGAGGGAGTGAGTTCAAGTAAGAGAGGAGTCCGGAGGCCTCAGAGGGCGGGTCCGAGAGCCAGGCCGAGGGGCTGGCCGTGTGCTGCCCCGCCCCTGAGAAGACCCTCAGTCCATGTTGGTGCTGACCGAGCGGGAGATGCTGAGCGTCTGTGCGGAGACGGAGATGTCCTCGTGGTCCACAGGGCTGTGGTAGTCGGAGGTGATGTCGGGGTCGAAGAGCGGCACTTGCACGGTGCCCAGGCTGGCCGAGGTGCCAGAGCGCAGGCAGCGCGAGTAGAAGCCCAGCAACAGGTCCAGCTTGTGCTCGATGGACTGCACCTGGGGGCGGGGCGCGGCTGGAGGCGGGGCCTGGCCGGGACTTGGGGGCGGGGCGAGGCCGGGGGCGGGGCTTGCCCTGGGAGGGTCGCATCTGGGTGGCAAGACTCCTCCGGGAGGAGGTGCGACAGGAAAGGCGGAACTTGGCCGGAGGGCGGAAAGAAGCTGGGAACCTGGGGTTTATTCCCATCCACCCACCCACTCACCCCCGCAACGAAATTTAGTTGTGACGGGTTGGGATAGTCTAGATGATCAAGAGAGACAAGTGAGGCAGCGTTAAATGAAGTAGGTGGGACTTGGGCTTATCTGAGAGGCTAGCAGCCTAGGGCGGGGCTTGGCCTGAGAGGGTTGGTTTATCCGGGTCTTTTAGCAAGAGCCGGCGGGCCTTCTGGGAGGCAGACCTTCTGTGGGGCGGGGTCCACCTTCCAGCGGATGCGTGGGCCCGGCTCCACCTGCAGTTCTGGTGCTCTGGGCTAAAGCTCTGAGAAGCAGACCCTCCCCTTGGGCCTAACCCGGGGGCCTTCCAGAGCTTCTCAGTCGACGGGAAACTCCATCCCACACTCACCTGCTTCTCTACCTTGACCACACGTCCCATTATACTGATTTCATCCACCACCTCAGTATCGCAGGGCCCTTTGTCAGCCTTCTCCCGGGCTTTCCGGTCCCCGGGGCCCCGGCCGACAATCTGGTCCACCCTGTGAGGAAAGGGAACTGTCAAAGGATCCAGACACTGGCCACCACGCTCTCCCACAAGAATTCGAGCTTGCTGTCTTAAAGGGGAGACCTTTACTTGGGTGGGAGGAGGCCATCTGGGAGAGGGCGCCAGTTTGCTCTTCCAACAACACAAGAGAAGACTCTACACGTGGACATCACCGAATGGTCGAAACCGAAATCAGACTGATTATATTCTTCGCAGCCAAAGATGGAAAAGCTCTATACAGTCAGCAAAAACAAGACCGGGAGCTGACTGTGGCTGGGATCATGAACTCCTTATTGCCAAATTCAGACTTAAATTGAAGAAAGTAGGGAAAACCACTAGACCTTTCAGGTATGACCTAAATCAAATTCCTTATAATTATACAGTGAAAGTGAGAAATAGATTTAAGGGGCTAGATCTGAGTGCCTGATGAACTATGGACGGAGGTTAGTGACGTTGTACAGGAGACAGGGATCAAGACCATCCCCATAGAAAAGAAATGCAAAAAAAAAGCAAAATGGCTGTCTGAGAAGGCCTTACAAATAGCTGTGAAAAGAAGGGAAGTAAAAAGCAAAGAGGAAAAGGAAAGATATACCCATTTGAATGCAGAGTTCCAAAGAATAGAAGGAGAGATAAAAAAGACTTCCTAACTAAACAGTGCAAAGAAATAGAGGAAAACAACAGAATGGGAAAGACTAGAGATCTCTTCAAGAAATTAGAGATACCAAGGGAACATTTCATGCAAAGATGGGCACAATAAAGGACAGAAATGGTATGGACCTAACAGAAGCAGAAGATATTAAGAAGAGGTGGTAAGAATACACAGAAGAACTGTACAAAAAAGATCTTCACGACCCAGATAATCACGGTGGTGTGATCACTCACCTAGAGCCAGACATCCTGGAATGTGAAGTTAAGTGGGACTTAGGAAGCATCACTACGAACAAAGCTAGTGGAGGTGATGGAATTCCCGTTGAGTTATTTCAAATCCTAAAGATGATGCTGTGAAAGTGCTGCACTCAATATGCCAGCAAATTTGGAAAACTCAGCAGTGGCCACGGGACTGGAAAATGTCAGTTTTCATTCCAATCCCAAAGAAAGGCAATGCCAGAGAATGCTCAAACTACTGCACAATTGCACTCATCTCACATGCTAGTAAAGTAATGCTTAAAATTCTCCAAGCCAGGCTTCAGCAATATGTGAACCGTGAACTTCCTGATGTTCAAGCTGGTTTTAGAAAAGGCAGAGGAACCAGAGATCAAATTGCCAACATCCGCTGGATCATGGAAAAAGCAAGAGAGTTCCAGAAAAACATCTATTTCTGCTTTATTGACTATGCCAAAGCCTTTGACTGTGTGGATCACAATAAACTGTGGAAAATTCTGAAAGAGATGGGAATACCAGAGCACCTGACCTGCCTCTTGAGAAACCTGTATGCAGATCAGGAAGCAACAGTTAGAACTGGACATGGAACAACAGACTGGTTCCAAATAGGAAAAGGAGTACGTCAAGACTGTATATTGTCACCCTGCTTATTTAACTTCTATGCAGAGCACATTATGAGAAATGCTGGGCTGGAGGAAGCACAAGCTGGAATCAAGATTGCCAAGAGAAATATCAATAACCTCAGATATGCAGATGACACCACCCTTATGGCAGAAAGTGAAGAACTAAAGAGCCTCTTGATGAAAATGAAAGAGGAGAGTGAAAAAGTTGGCTTAAAGCTCAACATTCAAAAAACTAAGATCATGGCATCAGGTCCCATCACTTCATGGGAAATAGATGGGGAAACAGTGGAAACAGCAGCTGACTTTATTTTTCTGGGCTCCCAAATCATTGCAGGTGATGATTGCAGCCATGAAATTAAAAGATGCTTACTCCTTGGAAGGAAAGTTATGACCAACCTAGACAGCATATTAAAAAGCAGAGACATTACTTTGTCAACAAAGATCCATCTAGTCAAGGCTATGGTTTTTCCAGTGGTCATGTATGGATGTGAAAGTTGGACTGTGAAGAAAGCTGAGTGCCGAAGAATTGATGCTTTTGAACTGTGGTGTTGGAGAAGACTCTTGAGAGTCCCTTGGACTGCAAGGAGATCCAACCAGTCCATCCTAAAGGAGATCAGTCCTGGGTGTTCTTTGGAAGGACTGATGCTGAAGCTGAAACTCCAATACTTTGGCCACCTCATGCGAAGAGTTGACTCTTTGGAAAAGACTCTGATGCTGGGAGGGATTGGGGGCAGGAGGAGAAGGGGACGACAGAGGATGAGATGAGATGAGACAGAGGATGAGATGAGTCGGCATCACTGACTCGACGGACATGGGTTTGGGTGAACTCCAGGAGTTGGTGATGGACAGGGAGGCCTGGCGTGCTGCAATTCATGGGGTAGCAAAGAGTCAGACACGACTGAGCAACTGAACTGAACTGAACTGAACTGAATGGAGAGACCAAGTTTAATGGAAGTGCCCAGTCGCTGCTTTGACCAGGGGAGCAGAGCCACCACCCACAAACATGACAAGTAAAACAGCTGCCTGATGGAAGCACAGGTAGGAAATGGTGGACTGGGATGAGGGAGAGACACAAGTGGGGCTGTGAGTTGTAAGGGGGACAAGGCAGAAGTTGGTCCCATGTTACCTTTCTGCTCCCCTTTACAGAGACATGCTTGAAAGTGTTATCCCTACCCTCTATCTTCAATTTCTCTTTTCTGCCTTTCTAAAACCTCTCTAATCAGGCTTTCATTCCCACCATTTCACCAAAACCACAGTTGTCAAGACACCAAAAGACCTCCATGTTGCTAAATTCGATTCTCAGCCCTCACTATGCTTGACCTGTGAGCAGTACCGGGCACATCGGATTCCCCCTTCTTTCTGCAGGTTCTTCATCTGGATTCCCAAACATCACTTTCACCCAGTTCTCCTACGTCACTCACCTCTCCTTTGCTGGTTCCTCCTTTATCTCCACAACGTCTTAACATTTCAAGACCCAGAGCTCACTCCTAGGACTTCTTTTTTTTTCTTCTATTTACTCTCACTCACTAAATGATGTCTTCAGTTCCAGATTTTCCATTCCTCTATACACGGTTGACACCAAATCTATATCTCCAGCCCATACCTCTCCTCCAAACTCCACACTCCTCTGCCAGATCCACACTCCATTTAGCTGTCTGATGGGCGTCACAAACCCAGCACGTCCCAGCTTTCCTGATCGAAACTGGCTCCACTCATTGACTTTCCCCATGTCAATAAACAGCAACTTTTTCCTCTTGCTTAAGCCAAAAACTTTGGCTTTATCCTTGATTCTCTCTCTCTCTTTTTCCTCTTACACCCTATCTGAAAATACTGTCAGCTCTACTTTCAGAACATATCGACAATCTGACCATTTTGCCTCACCTTAATTGCTGCCACCTGGTCTGCACCACCATCATCTCTTGCCTGCACATCTGAATTAGCCCCCTCACTGGTCTCCCTGTTTCCATCCTAGTTCCCTATAGGCCATTCTCAACACAGCACCTAGGATGATCCTTTTAAAATATACCTCAGATTGCATCTGTCCTTTGTTCAAAGCCCTCCAGTGCTTGCATATTCCTCTGGATGAACGCCAACATCTTTGCAGTGGCCCCCAGAGCTTTATATAGTCTAAGTGCTATTAGCCTTCTAACCTCATCTCCTGCTTCCCTCATGCCAGGACAGGCACACTGGGCTGCTTGCTGTTCCTAAAACATCACCCCAGACACCTGCCCATCTCAAAACCTTTGCACTTGCTATTCCCTCTGGAAACTATTTTAAACAAACCACAATCACGGGACTATTTGCCTCACCTTCAATTTTTTTTCTCAAATGTCACCTTCTTGCCTATTTAAAAATCACAAATCTGAACACCCTAACCTTATTTTTCTTCTTAGCCTTTATCATCATCTGACATGTTCTGGTTTCACTTACTATCATCTGTTCTTCCACTGGAATGAGAGCTCCATGAAGCAGAGGCCATTTGTTTTCCACCGTATCCCCACTGTCTGGCAAGTAACAAATAAATGCCCAGTGACTATTTCTTGAGAGAAGAAATGAATGGGCAGTGAAAATGCAGTCCACAAGAGGAAAGGGGCGAGGTGTAGGTGATTGGGTTCTTGGTGTGGGAATCTTCCTACACGCTGGGCAGAGAGAAGAGGTGTTGGAGGAGGATTCCAGAGGCAAGAGGCGAGCAGCACTGAAGACAATTTGCCTATTCTATTAGGAGATGCTGGGGGGCGGTGGGGGGGCAGTCACTGATTATTTTGAGCCTATTATTTTAGGACGAGAAAGCAGTCATCTAAAGACGTCCTTGAAGCGAGCAGGTCGATAGGGTTCGCTTCAGGTTCAGTAAGGCTTCCCTGGTGGTTCGGATGGTGAAGAGTCGACCTGCAACGCAGGAGACCCGGGTTCAATCCTTAGGTGGGGAAGATCCCCTGGGGAAAGAAATGGCAACCCACTCCAGCGTTCTTGCCTGGGAAACGCCATGGACAGAGGAGCCTGATGGGCTACAGTCCATGGGGTCGCAGAGTCGGCCACGACTGAGCGACTAACACTACACTTTCCCTTTCAGGTGCAGTAACAGGGGCGGGTGGCAGGCTCCCGCTGCAACGCGCTGCAAGCGAGAAACGCCAGCTCCCGCCGCGGCCCCTAGGGGGCGCCCGCAGAGGGGCTCCAGCGGGCCTCCTGCGGGAACTGGCGCCGCGGCGGTCCTGTCCCGCTCCCCGTCCCCGGCCCGGTGCACCCACCGAGCCTGCAGACTCTTGATCCGGCCCAGCATGTCCAAGTGTCCTGCTGAATACTGTTCAATGACGTCCTTCACGTCGTATGGTCGCAGAGTCTCCTTGAATTTCCTTTTGGCTACCAGGAACTTCAGGATCCTGTGGGGATAGGGAGCCTCAGAGGACATGCATTCTTTTCCAGCCGCCTCGCTGTCCTTTGCTACCTTGTCTGGCAGGAGGCCACCTCCTGCCTGGGCCACCGCAGACAGCCACAGCTGAGTCTTGGGCCTCCCTCCCTCCTCACCACGCTCCCGCCCCAGCCTCCTGAGTTTGTTTGTTCTTCTTTGATATGCAGTCACTGGGAGGGCCGGGACTGGGCCTCATTTCTCTCTGCTGGGTGGGACACAAGCAAGGCACCTGTGAACACTGCTGCTGAGGACAGCTTAGGGGAAGACATTTTTGCATATGCCTGTTACCCTGGACACCCCAAAGGGCATCAGGTACAATCCCTGCTCTCAGCACTGGTCTGGGGTGGGAGACGAAGAGGACACAGACAATTACGGGGCGATGAGGGCCATGTCAAGGAGTAGAGAAAGAGAACTGGGGACCACGAGAAGGGAGAGCTTGGCTGGGGGGGTCAGGAGACATCTTGAGAAGAGATCCCTTCCAGTCCCCGGGCAAGAGGAGGGGCGTGAAGGGAGGCTTTGGGGACACAAACAGACATGGAGGTGTGTGAGTGAGAGTCTGTCCAAAGTAGCCAGAACAGGATGTGAAGGAAAGGGGTTAATCAATGAGAGGTAGGGTGAGGGGTTATTCGGAAGATCCCAGTATCCCTGGCAGAGATTGGGCACTGGGAAGCTGGGGTGGTAGGGAAGGGGCCGTGTGGTTTACTCTTGCTTTAGCAAAACCATCCTCTGTCCACCTGTGTGGGGAGAGGATGTCCTGGAGGGGCAGAGTCCCAGGCAGGAAGACCCACTCCAGGGGATGAGCCTGAGCTGGGAGGGCGGGAGTGGGCAGTGGGGTGGAGATACAGAACAGCTGTGAGCAGTGCGGGAGAGGGGCCGGAAAGGCTTCTGAGTCTGAGTTCAGGATGACTCCCATGGCTCGGGGCGCAGGGTGGATGATGGTGTCACTGCCTGACATGGGGTCATGGGAGGAGGAGCCGGACTGGGGCGTGCTGGGTGTGAGGGGCCAAGGAGAGCTGACTTGGGCCAGGGGGAAGCTCGGGTGCTGTGTTGCAGAAGCTGGTCCCTTGGAGGGGAGAGATAGGCTGCATAAAAGAGGGGTGGGGAGAGAGGCCTTAGACTCTCTGGGAGACGGGGTGTCCAGATGACTCTGATTTAAAAGAAACACAGAGGAAAGAGGCTTGCAGACAGGTGAATCAGCCAGGGAAGAGAGGGGGGCGGTGAGTCTGGAAGGCCTAGGGGTGAAACTGGAGCTACAGGATGGACACAGAGATTAGGCTGGAACTCCATTCCAAGGAGTTTGGGAGCCAGATCCATGGATACATGGCTAAAGAGCTCAGGGACTCTGGTCCCCACTAAACTGTTAAGGGAGACAGCCAGTGAAGCCAGGAGGACAGGGGGTTTCAAACTTTTTGACCAAGAACTACGATAAGAAATAGTTCATAGAAACTAGTATAAACACACACACATAACTGAAATAGAAGTTTCATAAACATTTATTCTTACTATGAAGGATGTACTCTGATACTTTCTTTTTTCTTTTTCGAATGCTGACTACTAAATTGATTTCACTAAGTTGACTTCAAACTGTTGTGACCTGTGGTTTGAACAGTATGGCTCTAGAGGAAATCCTGGGGGAAACAGACAGGCTGAGGTCAAGACTCCCAAAGGAAGACAGTAAGTTTGAGTCACAGAGGCAAGAGGGGGATGAGACTTAGACACAGAGATGGGGTGAAACTGCCTCTAAGACAGAGACCTAGGAAGAGCCAGGCAAATGCTGATACACAGCTGGAGAGAGAGAGAGAAAGAGGAGGCAGCCTGACATACAGGGAGAGAGCGGTAAGGGAGAGAGGCAGGGAGAAGACTGTAGTGTCAGTAGAGGGACTGTGGTGGGCAGCCATGCCCACTGCCCTACCTGACCAGCCCTCCCGACATGATGAGTCTGCACCAACCCAGCCGGGAGCCATATGCCACCTCCCCACCCCACCCACTCTCCAGGGACCCCGCCAGAAAGCACTGTCGAGGGTGCCAGGCAGGCAGCAGATGGTATGCCAGGAGCTAGGCCAGGCCTGGCCACAAGGGCAGACCCCAGATGGGGAGCAGCAGTGGGTGGCCCACCTCCTGCTTCAGTCTCACCTGACGGAGCGGATGACCGTCTTCACAGCAGGCATGACGTCGTCCACAGTGAGTTCGCACTGGTAGCTCTTCTCCTCTGCCACTTCTTCTGAGGGGCCCTCTGAAAAGTCAGGAGCAAGGGGCCCAGGTGGCGGTGGCAGAAGGGAGTGCTTGCAACCCCTACCACCCTGAGGGGTACAGAGAGGAAGACAGAGCCCCAGGAAGGGCCCAGAGCCTTCCTGGGGGCAGAAGCAGACCAGGTTCTCGCCTCCTGGCTGCCCTACCCAGGGGGAACACCCCAATTTGCTGCAGGCCCGTCTCCCCTGTGTACACATCTGCCTGGTGGCCAGTGAGTAGGAGCCACTTTAGGGCACATCTGGTCTGGCCTGGGGCGAGTTGCACACAGCCCTGGAGGAAGTCCCACCAGCTCCACCATGCAGGACAGTGACACGGGGTTTGAGGCGTCTGCGCATTCTCGCACATCAGCCTTATTCTTCAGCCAAGAGGGAATCAAGGGGTGGGTTCCCAGCCCCAGCTCTGCTATGGAGGAAGCCTCTAAAGCAAGTCGTTCTCCTCCCGGGATGAGAGAAATGGCTTCTCCAAGGCTGGTGCCCAGCACTGCACAGACAGGTGATGCTGTCCTGGCCCCACTGGGGCCAAAGGGTGGGGAGCTCAGGCAGTTTCTTGGCAGGAAAGAGGAGGCCCTGGGTACCAACCAGGCCCCGGGTACCAACCAGGCCCCAGGTACCAGCACCCCTCAAAGACTGGTTTGTGGAGTTCTGTAACTTTCCAAGAAAGGGCTAAGAGAGTGGTCAGCCAGCAGCATGGTGGGGGATTGATACAGCACAGACAGAGGCAGTATGGCTGGCTCCCCTCCCTCCAAAGTTCCTGTCCCTAACCTGCATCCTGGTCCACCCCCCTCTACAACCCCGCCCCCACCACCACCCAGGGGCCTGAAGCATGTCAGAGCTGGGAGAAGTCTTTCAGGGAATCTGGTCCAATCCTCTGTTTTTCAGAAGGGGACACTGAGGCACAGAAAAGGGCAGTAGCTTACCCAGGTCACAGTGGAAGTCAGGAACAGAGCTGGAACTCCAAAAAGCCACCTCTCTAAATGCAGCCCCCACCAGGCTCACAGCCTCATCCACAGGCTGGGCCAGTAAACTTGGGCAGGGTGGGGAGCATGGGCTATGGAGTTGGACAGACCTGCTTAGGGATATCAGTTTTGCCATTTCCCTGCTGAGAGAGCTCAGTCTGCCCATCTGTAAAATGGGGATAGACACAACCCTGCTATTGCTAAGAGAAGTAGACAAGATAATCCAGAGTGGGGCTGTGCACAGTCAGGGCTCTCTTCAGCACGGATGGCCTCCCGCTCCTTCCAGAGCATGTTTGTAAGTCTGCTAGCTTTTGATGAGCACTTACTATATTCCAGAACTCTTCTGTTCACCTACTGTGGATAATCTCATATAATCCTCACAATAATCCTATGAAGTAGATGTGATCACTGTCCCCATTTTATAGACATGGAAAATGAAGCCCAGGGAGATTAGGTTACCTGCCCAAGATAAATGATAAAGCCAGGATTCAAACCCAGGCAGCCTGGCTCCAAAGCCTGTGCTCTTTTTTCTTTTTTTTTTCTTTTGTTCTTGTCATGTATTTTTATTTTTTTTAATTAATTAATTTTACTTTACAATATTGTATTGGTTTTGCCATACATTGACTTGAATCTGCCATGAGTGTACATGTGTTCCCCAATCTTTTTTCTTTTTCTAAATATTGGCGTTTTCCTAGGTGGTGCTGGTGGTAAAGAACCACCTGCCAGAGAAGGAGACATAAGAGACTCTGGTTCGATCGCTGGGTCAGGAAGATCCCCTAGAGGAGGGCATGGCAGCTCACTCCAGTATTCTTGCCTGGAGAACCCTATGGACAGAGGAGCCTGGCTGGTTACAGTCCATAGGGTTACAAAGTCAGACATGACTGAAACAACTTCACATAGCCAGTTAACAATGTTGTGATAGTTTAGAACAACTCAGCCATATATATACTTGCATCCATTCTCTCCCAAACTCCCCTCCTATCTAGCAAAGCCTATGCTCTTAACCACTACCAAATGCCACCTCTATATTCTCCTCTGATTCTCAAACAGCCTGGAGCCCAGCAAAGCAAGTATTATGATGCCCATTTTATAGACCAGAAGACTGGTGCCCAAAGATGTTCAATCTGCTGCAAAGCTGGGACTAGAACCAAGTGTTCCCACCCCCAGCCCAGACTCCAGGCCCGCCCTGCCATCCTCAGCGGGTCCTGGCCCCACACCCGCAGGGGCTCACCCTCAGCCGAGGTGCGGGGTTTGAGTCTCAGGGAGGCCCGGAAGCGGGTGCGGTCGTTGAAGCTCCAGCTCTTCTGTACCTTGGTGGGACTGCTGGCCTCACCCACCTGCTCGCTACTCGGGGAAGTGGGCGTCGGCGGAGGTGCCAGGTGCTGCTTGGAGGGGCCCGTCCGCCGCTGGGAGCTGCCCATGCGGATGCGGTCTTTGATGCCCATCCGGCTGCTGGCAGGGCAGGTCGGATGGGGGAGAGAGTCAAGTTAGCTGCAGCTGGGGGTAGGTGTGAGTGGGGACACAGCTGACTTGGGACTTGGGGGCAGCTACTGGGGCTGACTCTCCTCCAAGCGGCGACTTCCTAGGATGGGACATGGGTGTGGTAAGGGGGGCCCTGACTCCTATGAGAAGCCAATCCAGGTTCAGTCTGAACAATTCCACTCCCCACCCCCACCTCCCACCCGTCATTGCCCGGACAGATAAAGGTGCACAGGAGACAGATGTCAGAGTGGAAAGAGTGACAGAAACCCAAGAAGGGAATCAGAGGCAGACAGAGGACCGGGAGCTGGGCCTGGCCCAGCCGGGGGCGGGGAGTGGAGGCAGAGACCCCTCTGGGGACAGACAAGCTGCTGAGGGATGGAGAAGCTCACCCGGCCATGCACACTGAGTTAGGCCCCCAGCTCCTCTCTGTACACGCGGGCCGGCTGTGTGGAGCTGAGGGTGTGTGCGTGTACGCGTGTAGTGTCTGTGCTTCTATGCACACAGGTGCCAGGGTGTGTACCTATTTTCCTCCTTTGCCCACCGCTGGAGCTATCTGACCTCACCTGGTCAGCTCAGGGCCTTAGGACCTGGTACAGTTGTATAGGCAGTGCACTGCAAAATTCCAAAGGTCTCCATCATTCAGATTTCTGTGTGAATGAAATCACAGCCTGGAGGTGTGCAATGTCCTGGCCTGCTGGGGGTCTTAGCCCTGTGGGTCCAGCTGCTGGGCCCACATGTATGCCCAGGCCATGCCGGTGGGCCCCACCCACAAACCAGTGAAGGTCTATAACCTGTTCTTCTCTGTCCACCCAGACTGACATCCTGCCCACATGACCTCCCACTGCCTCCTGAGTCTGCAGTTCAACAGCACCTACACGTCTGTGTACATGTGAAGACACGTGCATGTATCTGTGTATGCCCTTAGACTCCCCTTCCCACACCCAAACTCCTCACCTATCCTCCAAATCTTGGAAGCAGACAGGTGAAGGGAGGCCTCGGGTGCCCCTGGACAGGCCCAGCGTACCCAGTGCCTGCTAGAGTAACTCTATCCAAAAGGTTCAAGGACCGTGTTATCGCTGTCTGAATGGGACCTGTCCAAACGTCCCCATCCGAGGCCTCCTGGAGATGTCACAGCCACCACCCTGCATGTTTGCCACTTGAAAGGCCCCCTTCAGACAGCTTTGGGGCCCTTGCACCTCGAATGTCCAGGGCCCCAGCTCAGGAGAACACCAGCCAGTCTTGGGGAATTCTGATGCGGGCCAGGGGCAGGGGCCAGGGGGGACACTGTGTCACCAGGTCTCAGAGACTTTCAGATCAAGGGTTGAGCAGGAGACAGATTCTAGTTTCAGAGCTGAGTGGGGACCGGGGTCCTCCATGCCCGGGCACAGGGGATGAAGTATATAGAGCAAGGTGCTGAGGGGAGGGAGGCCCCAGAAGGTGCTATTGGGAAGGCAGCTGGGATGTATGTAGGGCCATCCTTAGGAGGAGGGACCTCTGCCCGGAGGGGAGAGGTAATAGGACAAGGATGGGGGCCCTGAGGATATCAGAAGGGAAGGATGGGGTGGCTCCCCGCAACCCATCATGCTGTTGGCTGGCCCAGGATTTCCTCAGCACATACCAAAGATTCCAACCGAAGTTTGAGGTTGGCTCTCCCAAACTTTCCTCTGCAGAGCAGTTCCTTCAGGCTCTTCTCATGCTGGCAAGCACCCACCACCCCACCCAGTCCGTGCGACCACCCCATCTGTCCTCCGCTCCTTCAAGGGGCAGAGGAAGAGAGAGGGGCAGAGAAGGCCCTGACAGTCAGGCAAGGGCCCAGAAGTCTGGATCTCTGTGCCTGGCACATCACTCCAGTGCTGTTCTGGGGGAAGGGGCTGACCTCCCTGTCATGAGAAGTGTGCGAGCCATACTGAGCTTGCACTCAGTAGGACTCATGAAGGAAGGGGTGTGGGCACTTGCCCTAGAGGTCTTGAAAGGTCTCTCTCCAGCTCTGATTCTGAGATGGTTGCAGGAGCTTCTAGCCTGACTTGTGGGATTCTGTAACTTTCCAGCCAGCCAGAGACCCTGGGCTCCTTTGCAGTATAAGAAGGCGCTGTTTCCCCAGCGGCGGCCCTGGATTCCAGCTCCTTGGGCAGGGCCCAGAAAATGGCTCACATCAGTCTCTCTGGAGCCTAAAAGCTCAAAGAAAATGGAAAGGAACCTGGCACACAGTGGACATCAGAAGAGCACACAAGGTCCGGGCCGACTGCCTGAGCCTTTTCGGCTCTCAGCCACGTTGGGTGGCGGGTTCCATAGTTACCACCCCTATTTTACAGATATGGAAGGGGGTGCCTAAGCTTCCAAGGTCACAGAGCTCCTCTGCATGGAACAAGGACTGGAACCCAGTTTTCTGTGACTTCAGAGGCTGTGTTCTTTCTCTGGGAGGAGCCAACAGGAGAGGGTCTCTGGCAGTAATTCTCAGCTGGGGGTTATTTTGCTCACTAGGGGACATCTGGCTGGAGACATTTTTGGTTGTCTCCCTGGGGTGAGGAGGGAGGTGCTCCTAGCATCTAGGTACAGGCCAAGGATGCAGTTAATCATGCTGAACAATGCATGGGACAACCTCCAACAATAAGGAATTTTCTGGCCCCAAACATCAGTGCTGCCAGTGATTTCCACTCATTGGTGGCTGGGGGACAGGTGTGTGAATGTAACTGGGGCATCCCTGTAAGAGAGGGCAAGCTCAGGGCACATGCTGCCTTCTGACTGCTTGGCTGGACCCAACCCCTGTGCTCACTTCCACAGGGATTTCTTTAAGCACTCCATCTGCCCGCCAAACACCAGGCTCACAGAAGGTCGGAGGCAGCCGACCTGTTCTGATGCTGAATATAGTCCCTCTCTTCGAGACTGTGGAAACAGCCCTGGCCTTGCCCTTCCTGCCCATCACACCCACAGAGCCCAGGGAATCTTGCAAAGGGGGACAGCTGACCCAGAGTTTCCTCGGCTTTACCCTCCAGCGTGTTCCCTCCAGCGGTGGTTCCCAAGCGCATACCATAACAGTAAATCGCATGAGGCCAACATTTATCTAGCACTTCCTCTGAGCCAGGCACAGTTTGAGTGGAAACAGATCCTAGAATCACCCTCATTTTACATCTGAGGAAGTGGAGGCACAGAAGGCTTGCACCCAAGGCCCCCAGCCAGATTCAGAACGGAGCCACATTTCTAAGAAACTCTGCTTCTGGGTCAAGCAGCAAGGAGCTCTGGAGAGCCCACCCCTCTCCTCCTCACGCCCCAGCCCCCCACCCTCCCGCCCCAATCCACAAGGCTGCCGAGGCACTTTGGGATGCGCAGGACTCATAAGCCCCAGCGCCAGGCAGTGCCAACAGAATGAGGTTCTCACGAGGCTTTTGTGAGCCAGCTTTAGCCCCCGACCTCCACGACAGGCTGCAGCAGCCGAGCTCTCTCACCTCCTCCCCTTCGTGTTCGCCACCCTCTGCTTCCTCCTTGAATTGTGTTGCTCACACCTCATGGCAGTTACTCCTTGCAACTTTCTAGGCACCATGTTTTATTCATCACTGTGCTCCTAGTGCAGGGCCTGGCACAGGGCAGGTACCAAGGAATGTAGTGGTGAGGCGGCTAAAGAACTGGGCTCTGGAGTTGGTGAAGGAGGCACCAACCCCAGCCCCTTCAGGCATCTGCTAGGACCTCAGTGGGCAGTACGAAGCCAGGAAGCTAAAGGCCTGGAAAAATTCAGAGTGGGAAGGACCCTCCGAGAGCCTCTAGTTCAATCTGCCCATTCCACAGATGGGAAACTGAGGTCCAAAGAAGGAAGGCAATCTGGCCAAGATCACACGAGCCTGGGGTGGGGGAGCATCAGCAGCAGAGCCAGAACTCATCCCAAGGCTCCTGTAGGTGTCCCTCCTGACAGACTGGGGAACAAGCCCAGGTCTCCAGACCAGGCAGAAGCATCCCCAGAAAGGCGAGGGGCTCATCAGGGCCCCAAGGCAGACGGCAGGCGGCAGGCACATGCACCTTGTCCTTGGCCCATCCTGTCTCCCTCTCCAGCCCCAGAACTGGGTGGGGCCAGGAGAAGCGGGGACAGGAGGAGCAGGCGAGGGGGTACCTCGGTCTCCAGCTGGCGTGGATCCGAAAGAAACTCCGTTTATTACTAAACATCTGGCTGGAAAGTGGAGAACAAGACACAACAGAGGTTAGTGGGAAGGAGGCAGGTGGGCAGAGCATGGGCAGCTGCCAGGATGGGGCCAGCCTCCTGTGGCTGGTGGGAGAGAAGGACCCCCCACTCGAATCATCCTCTAGCCCACGTGCCTAGAAGGCAGAGTTTCTCCAGCTTTGCATAAGGATCTCATGGGGAGCGTGTTAAATATGCAGAATTCCATGCCTCTTTTCTAGAGATGCTCATTCTGTGGCTTGGGGAGAGGTCCAGGTATCTCTGCATGATGAACAAATGTCCCATGGGATGCCGACATAGAGAAAGTTGGGGACCATGCTCTGAAAACCACTGTCTTAGCGTCTCATTGCAAAACCCACAGAGAGAGGTGCTGGCTCTGGCACAGCCACCCCTCAGGAAGTCCTTGTCATCCTGGGAACATGCTCAACCTGGGTCCATCCACAAGCACCACTAAGGCTGTGGCCAACCAGGTGTGTGTGTGTGTGTGTGTGTGTGTGTGTGTGTGTTGGGGTGGTCCTGTCTTGGGCACCCAGCCCACAGGGCCCAGACAGCCAAAATTAAGGATCTTGCCATTTGGTCTGCTGCCTGATCTCCTAGGGGGCTTCCCAGGTGGTGCTAGTGGTAAAGAATCCATCTGCCAGTAGAGGAGACATAAGAGATGTGGGTTCGATCCCTAGGTCAGGAAGATTCTCCTGGAGGCAGGCATGGCAGCCCACTCTAATATTCTTCCTTGGAGAATCCCATGGACAGAGGAGCCTAGCGGGCTATAGTCCATGGGGTCGCAAAGAGTCGGGCACGACTGAGGTGACTTAGCACACACACACTAATTTCCTAGAAGTGACAGTTCGGCCCCCTGGGGTCTGGGGAATAAGGAATACTCCACCACCATCACCATGAGCCCCAACCACATAGACACTGCAGGGCAGACCCACACAGGCTGGGAGTCAGTGATGGCCGAGTCCTCAGTGGTCATCTGCTCCTAGGCCTTGGGGAGCCCAGAGACCCAGAGCAGCTGTGGGAGATGGTACAGATGCTGGGGTCCAGGATAATCTCCATTTCTGGCACCTTCCTACTCAGGCAAAGTGACACCAGAGTGAACTGAAGCTGCAAAGAGCCCTGGCTCAGGCTGTGGGCAGGGTTGCTCAAATGCCAAAACTTCTGAGCTTCTGCCTGTCTGCTGTGGTTGGGTCGGGGCAGGGATAACACTGGGATATTCAGATAGTGACAGACAGTATGCATGGACTGCACCGTGGACCCTCTTCCAGGGACCTCCAGCCTGGCCTGGCCAATTACACGTCCCCTCCTCCCAGAGACCTAGCGGGGTCTCCCTCTTCACCCACTTCTTATCCAGCCCCTGGCCAGAACTGCCCTCGCTGAGACCAGGAAAGGAATTCTGCTCCCTGCAATCTCTGCACCAGAACCCCCTCTTCCCTGTTCCCTGAGCCTTTTCAGCCCAGAAATCCAGATCAGCCCCTGAGCAGCCTTCACACTGCTAATTTTCTGCCCAGAACCCTGAGGCTCAGAGTGGCTTGATGACTTTCTCAAGGACACACAGCACCAAGCAGCAGAGGCTTTCATAGCATCTCCTTCTGATCCCCGAGTGTACACCTCTTTTCCCCTCCCTTGTTCTAGGCATGGGGCTCAGAATCACACCCGAGGCTCAAGGTCCAAATGTCCACCTGACTGATTCAGGGGTGATATGCAAAGATGAAATAAAACGAACCAATGGGCAAAGGACAGGGGATGATGACGGGGGCGGGTAGGGATTGAACCCTTGGCCTCAAAGCTACACCTCTGTAAGAACAGTCACTTTCCCATATACAGTGAGTTAGTGGGCTTCCCTTATCCAAGTATGCCTGAAATTCCACTATTTATGAACATTTATGTGGGGGTAAGCGTTGTTCTTTCGTTGTTCTTTTAAGATGCAAAAGCTCCAGGAGAGGCAGGTCAAGGGGAGAGAGATTGTCAGGACAGCAAAATGTCCTTCCGTAAGAAAGAAAGGCATTGTGGGAGAATCCCAGGAGGAGGCTCTGGGATTAGCAAAGCTGTGGACAAGGCTTGCACAAGACAAGAGCATTAGTCACTGGTTGAGTTTACATAGGCCCTTCAGCAGCTCTTAGTCACAGAGCTCTCTTTCCAGCTGGCATCTCCTTCCCGAAAGGCGAGTTCAGTGTCAAGCCCCTTCTCGAGGAACATGCTGGGGAGGTGGGGCCCCGGCCCTCACACCCCGGGACGGTGCCCACGATTACCTGAGCCGTAAGCACCTGTGGCCAGCGGCCTCCTCCTCTCTCCAGCTTCCCGGGAGGGATAGGGGTGCAGGGATGGAAGAGTGAGGGGGACGTGGAAACAGAGAAAGAAAGAGGACAATGGAATGAATGGAGGGGGTGATGGGAAAGCACGGTGTGGACGTCTCCCCACTCAGGCCCCTGGAGTCCCGGGTGATAAAACGGTGCGTCAGCTCTGGCCTTTCCAGAGAGACCGTCGGTCTGTACCTGTCAGGCCATCTGATGACAACTGCCCAGGCCTCCTGACAAGGCCTGGGAGTCCCCAGCACGGGCCCAGACACCCACACAGAGGCTGGAGACAGGTCTGAGAGAGGAGGAGACAGAATGGAAGAGGAGGAGAAGCAAGAGGAGGTGGCAGCCCCGGGGGGCCCCCTACCTTTCCCCAGGGCAGAAGGAGGCGCTGCCCGGCCGGTGGCAGGTGGCAACGGGCGGGTAACGGGAGGGCGCTCCGTCGGGTACCGGCGCCCGCCGTACCTGCAGGGGCCGTAGGCCCCCGTTGCGGGCCCGTTGCACGTGCTCAAACAAGAGGGCCAGCTCTCTGCAGGAGAGGGCGCCATCAGCGGCAGGCAGGGCCCTGGCACCGCCCCCCACCTAAGGACTCAGCTCTTGATGGATTACCCCCGGGCCCGGCCTGTCTGGAGATGCTCAGCGAACACACGAGGCCCACATGGGCAAGGGTGGGAATGGGAGAGTAGCCTTCCTCTCTCTTTTTCTCTTCTCAGCTCCTGGGAAACCCTCAAGGATGCCCAGTATGATTGTGCTGGATGGGCACCACTAGGGGGCACCCTCCCAAGGGGGAAGGCGGGGACCTCAAATCCACCTCACTCTCTGCTTAGCAAGTGGAGCGCCTGCACGCGGAGCCTTGCCCACCTGGAGGCCAGCAGCAGCCCTGAAATCCTGCCCTCCAGATCTGACTGGATTTTAGGGGAAACTGAGGCTGAGGAGGGAGACTTGATAGGCAGCCCACTTCCTTCTGCAGCCCTCACGCTGGGTTCTCAGAGACTAAACTGAGGGCTCAGCTTCTTCTGAACTCTCCAGGCCATCTCCTGTTTCTCTAACCCAAGAAAGAGTTCTTGCCTCTCTTTGCCTTCCCATTGCACGGATGAGGAAACTGAGGTCCAGGGAGCAGAAGGATCAGTGGACCCAGAATTTGCCAACCAAGCTCTGACTCTCTTCCCAGAGGACCCAAGACCATCTCCCCCAAATCATACCTTCCCATCTCACACATATGTCTAACAAATTATCCCCTGCCCTACTCCCCAGGGCCTGGCCTTGAGTCCTGAGGACTGCTTCTAGAAAGAAGGGCTCTTTCTATTAATAGTCTAACTACCATCCCTGTCTTTGGGGTGGGCACTTGCCTCTGCCAGGTGGAGAGGTGGGGGAGCCAGTGTGATTCTGGGAGGCCCCCTTCCCAGCCCCTTCTCTCCTGCTCCTCCCCTAGGAAGCCCCCTAAGGCTGAGGAAGCACGGAGGGGGCAGCCAGGTGTGGGAGTGAGTGGGATCACGCAACAGCTGCTCTGCAAGAACTAATGAGGCAAAAAAGGCAGCCGCAGAAATGCTGAGCACTGCAGCCTGGCCCCGCCTCCCTCGCAGCCCTCAGGGCTGAGCCGCTCTCCAAGGTCTTCATTCCTGCCCCAGGGTGTGGCCAGGCATGCTATTAATGACCTCCTGTGTGGAGCCACCCCATGCAGTCTTACCCCAGCTTGGGACAGTGGGACGAACCCACCTTTGGGCCCTAAGGCTGCTACTTGGTACAGTAAAAGCAGGCATGTTGTAGGGGTGCTGGGGTGGGTGTTAGTACCTAACTCTGGCACATACATTCTTGCCCACACCACAGTGTCTCTATCCACTGCAAGGGCTAACGCTGACCCCAACTCAGACTGAGGGGAGCAAGCTGACTGGGCTCTGTCCCAAGGGGCAACTGCTCTGGGGGGGACATGTAGACTGCCAGGACCAGGGCTTAGCCCTGAGTCCAATGTCCCCACCTTCCCTGGCAGAACAGAGTGGGAGAGAGGACCCTCCAGGCTCTGGGTTACACAGGCTCTGCAGAGCCAGCCCCAGAGGCTCCCATGGGAGCCATGACCCCCTTCCCAGCCTCCAGGACTGTGTCCCAGCCTCCAGGACTGTGTCCCAGCCATCTGTCCTCAGGGGCATTACTGTCAGCCACCCACCTCCCCGTCCCCCCACGGGAGGGTCTACCTGAAGGATGGGAGGATGCTGTCATAGTAGTACCAGGTGGCCGTCAGGTAGGCCCGGCTCGCGTCGGTGGAGTAGAGGCGCCATGCCGCCTGGTGGTGTGGGAGGAAGCGGAAGGAGGTGTTGGGGGACCCGGCATTGGAGAGGCCTCTCAGCCCCCAACCAGCCCTCTGCCCCCCAAAGAACCCAGGCCTCAGGCCAGTTGAAGGGTACTCAGAGTCAGAGACTTGTTCCAACTCCACAGCCACCAGCAAGGTCAGAGGAGGCCTGGGGAGAAGACTCCCAAGGTGACACGCAGTCAGCCTCAGAGCCAGAGGCTCTGTGGGAGTTAAGAGCTGGGGTTTTGCCATCAGGCAGCAGTGAGTTTCCAATTCCAGCTTTGCCACCTACTTGGGTGGACAATTAAATAAAGCTGCAGAGCCTTAAGTTTCTCATCTGTGAAATGGACACAGTACGACTTGCCTAACAGGGTGGTGGGGGCCTCCCAAGTGGCGCTCGTGATAAAGAACCCACCTGCCAATGCAGGAGACAGAAGAGACCTGGGTTTGATCCCTGGGTCAGGAAGATCCCCTGGAGGAGGGCATGTCTACCCACTCCAGTATTCTTGCCTAGAGAATCCCCATGGACAGAGAAGCCTGGCGGGCTACAGTCCACAGGGTCTCAAAGAGTTGGACATGATGGAAGCGACTGAGCATGCATGCAACAAGGCTGTTCGGACTAAATGGGGAAATGTTCATTAAATGCCAAGTACAGTGCATGACACGTAGTAGGCACTTAATACCAAGTTTCCCTATTAATCACTCCTGTTATGTCCAGTTCCCACAGCTGATATATATTTATTCACTGTGTATTTGATTAATGTACTTCTCTCTCCTTAGTCTGTAAGCTGTGTCTTGGTCAGCACTGTATCCTCTGGCACATGGTGGGTGCTCTGCAATGTCTGAGGAATGAATACTGACTAAATGAATTATTATTACTAAAAATAACCCTACCCCATTCTTCCCAGCTGCCTGCCACTGCCCATGGGATTGAGGAGGGGAGGAAAGAACATCAACTACCAGGCCCTTAGCATCCATGAAGTTGCTGGGTCTCCTCTGCAGCAGCAGGGATGAGGGTCAGACAAGAGGAAGGACTATCCCTCTCCCCCCAGGTAAAGAGAAGAGTCAGTAGGGACTTGGGGTGAATGGGGTGATCAGCAACGGCAGGTGCTGGGCAGGAGGAAGCAGAACTGGATCCTTCTTTAGATGCATCTTGTCCTTAAGGGCCAGCCCACTGCTGACCTCACTGGCCAGGCACCCTCCTAGGACAAGAATATTTTTACTTCCTGCTTGCCTAGTCCCTTGGATTGGGTTGGGGAGCAGCTGCCAAAGCTGTCTCATTAATTATGGGCACCACAATACCAGCTGTCTCTCGGCACAGCCAGTGCCAGCCACCTGCCCCTACAATGCCCCTTGGAAGGCCAGTTCCCAGGGGACAGCAGCCATTGTGCCCCAAGGGATGCTGAGAAGGCAAAGATGGGCTGGTGGCTGGCGATAACAGAGATGGGGGAGGGGGTTCCACCCTGGGGAGGAGAGATAAGGGGGTGTTAAGCCAGACCTGGGCTGAGGGGGTCAAAGCAGGAGAGGTGAGCTGTGCCAGTGTTCCTGGAACTATTGGGTTGGCCGAAAAGTTCATTCGGGTTTTTCTGCACCATCGGCTGGAAAACCCGAATGAACTTTTTGGCGAGCCCGATATTTCTCGCAGGAGTTTCTCTTGCACAAGGCTGTTACAGGGTCCCCAAAATTCAGAGCACTTGCCTCACCCCATGTCCCACGGGAATGCCTCAGACAGTGGAGGAAACAGCCTACATACTCCTGCTTTTTTCCCACCCCTCTGGGGGTTCCTTCTCTGCCTCCTTGGCTGGCTCAGCTCTGCCCTCCCAGTCACTAAATGCTCAGGTTCCGTAAAGCTCAGCTCTAAACCATCTTTTCTTCTTTCCTCTGCCTGCTGGGCAAGCACCTCCATGCCCAGGGCTTCATTACCATCTGCACACACGGCCTAGCACATTACTCACCACAGGTGCACACCACTACATCAGCTGCCTCCTCCACAGCCCCCACCCACCCAGGGGCTCAGAGCCTCCGCAGACTCTTCACATTCCAGCCAAACTCACTCTTCATGCCCCAAGTCTAGTCACCCTTTAGTGAGGAGGGGCATCAACCCTCCAATCGGGCAAGCCAGAAACCTAGAAGTCACCCTGACATCTGCCTCTCCCTCACTCCTGATACCACTAATTTCGCCTTCTAAATATGCAGAATCTGCCCATTTCTTTCCATCTCACCTGTTGCTACCCTTGTCCAAGTCACCTGCCACCCCATTTCACCCAAACTGTTGCTGGAGTCTCTTCTCTGGTCTCTCCACTCACACAGGTCACCCTCCAATCCACTCAATACTTTTCAAAACACAGATTTGATCATTATCACCCCCTCTTCCTCCTGCTTCATACCTGTCAATGGATCCTCACTGTTGTTAGGAAGATGTTAAATTTCTCTCTCTGACCTCAGATCTGGGCCTCACCCACTGAGCCAAACCCTTCCACTGTACACTCCTACTTGAGCTTTCTGTTCCAGCCTCACTAGATTCTTTCCTGTTCATCAAACACACTCTGCTCCCTTTCATCACAGGACCTTTGCACATGTCATTCCCTTACCTCAAAGGCTCCCTCCTTCACCTCTTCACCTAGCTAACTACCCATCCTCCAGCTCTCTGCTCAAGTGTCAGTTTCCCAGGGCAGTCATCCCTGAGTTTCCCTTCGAGGTCAGATCAGGCCAAGCCCCAGCTAACTGCTCTTCAAAGAACCATTTCTTTCTTTCAAGGTGTTTTTCTTGGTTGTAGTTATAACATTCATTTGTGGAGATGCTGGTGGGATGAATTAAGGTGTTGGGAGTAGAGCAGGCTTCCTGATGACTGCACCACTGATGGGTGGCAGGACTGGGTCCCCCCCTGGGGCCTAGGATCTCTTGTCCAGTCTCTACTCCACTTCAGGCCGTGCAGAGCTGGGGCTGCAGCTGGGCAGTGGGCCAGCTCTGGCTAGCCCTGAACCGGGCATGCAGAAGAGGGAGAAGTTTCTGACAATTTTAGCCAGCCTCCTAGCTCTGTCCTTAACCTGGCATGTGGCTCCAGAAAATTCTCTCTGAGTGGAGTCATAGTTGTGAAGTGAGACACAAGGGTGAGCATACAGATCTGACACACCAGTTCAGTTCAGGGGCTTCCTGGGGCCCCTGTACCTGGATGAGGTTGGCTGCTGGCATCCTCCGCTTCTCAAAGTGCTTCTGTCGGTGCTGCTCCTGCACCTTCAGGGCAAAGCCAGAGCCGAGGATGCCCTAGGGCCATAGGCATGGTTGGAGGTGGGACAGCCAAAGGCTTTAAAGGTACCCCTACTGCTGCCCATCTGAGGTGTCTCCCCCACCCATGCAAATGCTGAACAGGGGCTCAGCAGGCTCTCTCCCCAGGACCCCCTCCCCTAGGCTGGGCCATCCTAAGTGAAGGGGGACTCACGGCGGGCAAGGCAAAGAAGGAGATGCCCAGTAAGGCGAAGCCAGCAGCCAGGACCCTGCCCAGCCACGTGTGTGGCGTCTTGTCACCATAGCCGATGGTTGTCAGTGTAATCTGGGGACACAAACAAATTACCTGCAGGGCTGGTCAGGGGGTCCACCCACAGGAGATTCCTGGGGCACAGGGAGGTGGGAGCCTGATCATGAGGGGGGCCTCCATAGTTGCCCACAGGAACTGGTCATAAGGACTTGTCACAGGGGCTGGTTCCTAATCAATAGATTCTCCCCCTCTCCCTTGCTGATGGGGAGAGGGGTACAGGTCACAAGGGCTTGATGCAGGGAACTAGAAGGGGGCACAAGCTGGTCCACTGGGGGAAGCTGAGGGACTAACACAGGGGCTGCTCACAGGATTTGGGGTCACAATGATCAGGCCAGGGAGGGTCCCAGGGAGAAGCGCGGCCCTGCACAGACCCTCACGCACCGTCCCCCACCAGAGCGAGTCGGCGTAGGAGGAGAAGTCGGAGTTGGCGTCCTTCTCGGCCAGATAGACCAGGAAGGAGGCGAAGATGAGCACCAGGAACCCGATGTACCAGGCGGTGATCAGCTCCTGTGGGGGCAGCAAGGGATGAGACGACCCACCCGGCACAGGTGGGGAGATTGACGGCTCCCAGAATGGCCTATGGGAGGTGTTCGGAACGGGGTAAGAGTACCCACCTCTCGGAAGTCCCTGGTGGCCGCTCTGCCGGCCTTTGTTTCTCAGTAACTCCCTTCCAGGAGACCCTGCCCGCCTTTCGGGCACAGCCAGGTCCTCACAGAACCTCAGAGCACGCCCCGCCCCGGCCCTGCCCTTGACCCTCCAGCTTCCAGGCTCAGCTCTTCGCCCACGAGCCCACCTTGCACTGCCCCCCACTTTCAGGCTTCCATCCGACCCCACATCCGGTCCCACCGCAGCTCCACCCTCAGACCCCGCTCCAGGTCACCACTTCGCTATTAAGCGTAGACACCCCAAAACCCAAAGGCTTCTGCCTTTCAGGCCCCGCCTCCTGGCCTGGTCCCGAACGCCCCCTGACCCCGCCCCTGCCCGGCCCGCCCTAGCCCCGGTGGGCTGGCTGGCGCTGGGTCCCTAGTCACCCCCTAAATCCCCAACTCCGCCCCCGGCTCCGCCATGCCCCGCCCCCTGCCGCCCCAGCTCCGCCCCGGACACGCCCCCCTCCCTCACCCCCACTTCCCGCCCGGCCTCACCTTGCTGTGCGCGTAGACCACCGAGCCCAGCAGCTTCCAGGTGCCGCCGCGGCGGTCCATGCGCACCATGCGCAGAATCTGCAGGAAGCGCATGCTGCGCAGCGCGGACGTGGCAAAGATGTTGCCCTGCGTGCCCGCGGCGATGACGGCCACCGAGGCCACGAACACGATGAAGTCTGCAGAGGCGGGGAGTGCGGTGAGGTCACGGCCGGCGCCAGAAAGCCCACCTACCCCGTGCTTGGACCCAAGGCTGGGGGTGGGGGTGGGGTTGTTCCTATGGCTCGAGGGGGCGACTGGGAAGGTCCGTTGAGTCTGTGTCACTAGCCAGGGTCCTGGGGTCAGGGTGTCAACCCTGCAGCTTGGGGTCAAAGATCAGGTGCGGGAGGCATAGGACCATTACCGATGACACAGAAGGGTTTTCTGGCAAAGCGGAAGCGGCCCTGCCATCCTCGGTAGCGGCAGCAGCATCCAGCAGACCAGACGCGGATGATGTACTCCAGACCAAAAACGACGATCATCACGAATTCCTGTGGGACCGGGGGCCTGAGTTCTGGTCCCACTCTTCAGGCCCCGGGCCTAGATCACACAGCACCCACCCAGCCCAGAGTCTCTGGGTTAGGGATATTAGAGTTTGCTCAGCCTGCCTCTCCTGGAGGTTCGTACGCCTGGATGGACCTGGGGAGGCTTCCGGAAGGCAAGTGGCTTCTTCCATGTCTTCCAGAGAGACTGAAAGCTCGTCTGTCCCCTGTCGCTGTGCCCATGAACTGTCTGGGTTTTTCTGCTCCTCATCCCCCTCCCAGCCACCTCAGCTTCTGTAACCCTGACCAGGTGACACAAGGGGTGTTTGTCGGCCACAGTGCCCCTCTGAAGTGCTTCCGTTTAGGGGTTAAAACCAGATCCCATGGCGGGGGGCATTAGCAGCTTCGATCCTGAGAAGGAGTGGGCCTCCTCTCCCCTTCTCTGGCCCCATCATAAGCCCTACTATAGAGACCAGAGCTCTCCCAACACCTGCTTTAAAGCAGGGGAGCCCTGTGGGCTTTTATGGCAACCCATAAAGCCTTCTGGGTTTTAATGAAGCCCAGAGAAGTACAGCCACCATGTCAGGGAACCCAGCACAGAAAGCCACTCTCTGAGATATGCTATGTGAAGCCTCACTTGCCCTTCACCCTCAGCCCAGAGGTGCTCCCACACACACAGCCTCCCTCAGACCCAGACTCCAGCACTCACTAAGATGAGCAGACACTCGTTGGCAAGTTCCTGGTGCTCCTGGATAGTGGACAGCACAGACAGCACCAGGCAGCTGAAGACCAGCAAAAATCTACAATAGCAGCATGAAGGAGAGGGTTAGATGCTGGATGGACAGGGCAGCTGAGGAGCCTCTGGCAAGGGGTTGCAGAGGAGGAGAAGGAGGAGGAAGGGTAGAAGGAAGAGGAGGAGGGGGAGGAACAGGAAGGGGAGAGGAGGGAAGAATTACTGGGGAGTAATCTGGAAAGTGGACTAAGAATCGAAGTTCCCTGGAGTTGTGGCTCTGTGCTGGACCTCAAAGGAAGAAGCCCCCGAGCTCCAGGTGGCTGGGCTCACAGACAACTCAATCCTCTCAATTGCCCTTAATGCACCCACAGCTCCCAGAGGTAGACACTGAGCTGTGGCAGACAGGTCTGTCTGGGCTGGCCGAGAGAGGAACCCAGGAACCCCCCCTTCCTTATGAAGCATAGCTTCATCTGCAGAATGAAGACAACTGCTTCTGCCTTCGTGGGATCTTATGAAATTAAATACTGAGACAGCTATGGAAGGAAAGGGCATCGGGGGAGACAAATAGGGAGGGGAGGATGCAGAGGGGGAGAGGGTGTCAGGAGGGCAAGCGGGCATCAGGGGCCCATGCCACCAAGGCCTGGAAATTCCCACAGGGCAGTGGGAAGCTACTGAGTGGCCCAGAACCAGACATTTAGAAATGAAAGGAACTTTAGAATCCAGCTCATCTGATTCATGATGAGCTCATGAATTAACCTCAATTGCACACATGAGGAAACTGAGGCTCCGAGTGGGAAAGGGAGTCACCCAAGGTCACCAGGATATCCAGGACAGAGATGAGATGACAGTCAGAGTTCCTAACTTCCCAGTGGATGGGAAGAGGGGAAAGGACATGAGGAGTGAATATGTGAGGGAAGATAGGATGTGGGGGCACAGGCTGCAGGTGCAGCAAAAGGCAACGATGCTGGTCTCCCAGAAGAACTCCTCCTTTGGAGGGGGGTGTCACGCCTGGAAGAGACGCCTGAGGGAATGCGTTTCTCTGGAAACGCTTGACCCACAGCCTGCCCAAAATGTTCCCAGAGTGCCCCCACCTGGGACTGCTGCCACTGCACTCTGCCTGAAATGCCTCACCATCAGAGCCTGAGGAAATGCTCCCCTCAAGCTCCCCTCACCCCAACGCTCCTGCTGGGGGAGCCCCCATCCCACCGTCAGCTCAGAACACCCCCTCCCTGTGCCTGCCTCCCAATCACTGTCTGCGTGTGTGCGTGTAAAGTCACTTCGGTCGTGTCTGACTCTTTGCAACCCCATGGACTGTAGCCTGCCAGGCTCCTCTGTCCATGGGATTCTCCAGGCAAGAATACAGAGTGGGTTGCCGTGCCCTCCTCCAGGGGATCTTCCCAACCCAAGGATCAAACCCACGTCTCTTATGTCTCCTAGCATTGGCAGGCAGGTTCTTCACCACTAGTGCCAGCTGGGAAGCCCCAGGTCACAGTCAACAGCATTTTATTTGTGTTCCTCTTTCATCAGCGTCTGCCTGCAATGAAGGAGACCAGGGTTCAAAATCTGGGTTGGGAAGATCCCCTGCAGAAGAAAATGGCAACCCACTCCAGTACTCTTGCCTGAAAAATTCCATGGACGGAGCCTGGTAGGCTATAGTTCAGGGGGTCGCAAAGAGTCAGACACGACTGAGTGACTTCACTTTACTTTTTCATCACAGCAGGAGCATGGGCTCCAAGTCAGAGACCCAGGTTCAAATTCAGTCCTACAGTGTGTGTGACCCTGAGAAAGTCACCTTCTCTGAGCCAGTCTCATCATCTGTGAAGTCAGGGCAGATGGGGTGGGGTGCAGAGACATAGGAAGAGCAGGGCTCCACCTGGCCCACTTACACCTCCGTGGGCCGGGCTCCCAGCCTGCTCGGAGGGCGGGGACAGGGCCTCAGCCCAGCGCCCACCGGGGGAGGAGGTAGGTGGCAGATGTCAGTAAAGGGTTTTGGATGAATGAGTGAGGAAGAGGCCTCCTTGGCCAGTTCCAGGCAGAAGCTGAGTCAGCGAAGATGTAAGGCACAGGGAGAGGTGGGGGAGAGCACCAGCTCCTCGTGTTCAATAATTAACCACAGAAAACGCAGGTGAACTCAGTGCTACATCCACCAGGAATGGGCTCAGGGGCAGAAGGTCCTCCGGAAGTCATCGGATCCCATCCCCTCCTCTGGGAAGGGGTGCAGCCAAATCTTGATGGGCTTTCACCCCAGCCCTGGAGAGAAATCCTTCAGTCACATCGTTCGGCTGATCTCAGAGCCTCAGGTAATAAACGGGTCATGTTTGGGGTTTCACACTGAGTGTTTCAATAGTTTTTTTTCCCTCAACATTATGTTTTCCATGTCGAGAATTACACATCTCTAAAATGTCCACTTCACAATAGGTTAAGTGAAAAAAGCAGATTATAAAACCTTAAACAATGTGATTCCAACTGTTTAAGTATAGATGTTTTTTTAATATATTAACACAAACCAAGAGTCAGCAGGGCTGGTCTCCGGATGGCAAAATTAAGAGTGATTTGGCTTTTGTTTTGCTTTCTGCTTATCTTCATTTCCTGATATTTTTAAAGAATAAACATGACTGTTCAGGTAACAAATTAATATCAGTTTTTAAATGCAGCAACTTCCCTTGTGATTCAGTGGCTAAGACTCTGCGCTCCCAATGCAGGGGGGGCCTGGGTTCGATACCTGGTAGGGGAACTAGATCCCACCTGCTATGACTGAGAGTTCACATGCCACAGCTAAGACCTGGCTCAGCCAAATAAATAAATAAATAAATATAAACATTAAATATTTAATTCATTTCCTTAAACATAACAACGGGGGCAGGGGAGAACCCTTTAAATTCTGTCCCCACCCCTTTACACAACAGCCTTGGCCATTTAGCAGGTGTGGGGGTGTGGCAGCCTCTCCCCTGAGTCTAGCTCGCCTGCCAACAGCCTGCTCAGCGTCTCTTCTCGGATGTCTAGAGGCTTTTCAAACCCAACATAATGTCCAAAAACAAACTTTCAATTTGCCCTAAAATCTCCCCATCTCAGGAATGGCACCATCTCCCATGCAGGGGCTCAGGCCAACGATCTAAGAGCAACCCTTGACTCTTCCTTTCCCTCACCCTCTACATCCCATCCTGTAGCAATTTCTATTGGCTCTAGCTACAGAGTTGTAGCCCTGGACTCACTAACCCCCATCATCTCACCTTTGACAGGTCTCCCTGCCTCCACTCTGGCCCACCTGGAACCCTCCTGGGAGCAATCAGTATGATTTTCCTACAAAGCAAAGCCGGAAACTAGAACCCTCCTCAGAACTCTCCCCTGACTTCCCATGGCACTTAGAGGGCGGCAGTCACATTCCTCAGCGTGTCCAACAAGGCTCTGCGAGATCCGGTCCCACCCAGCCTTGAACTTGATCTGCCTCTCTCCAGTTCCTCCATCAGGCGCTCTACCTCCCTGCCATTCCTGGAACACATCAAAGGTTTTTCCAACTCCAGGCTTTGCACTTGCTCTGCTATTTCCTCTGCCTATTTATCGCTCCCATTCTCATGTAGATCTCTACTCAAACATCTCCTCCATGGAGAGGTCTTCTCCAACTACCCCTTCCCCAGAGTAATGGCCCCATCCCCCCCTCTCTCATCTGACTCTGCTTTATTTATTTTTTCATAGACTGAATAAATGCACAGCAGAAATTCAGCTTAAACAAACATCAAAATATTGTGTCACCAAAGCCCCCAGTTTGCACCCAATGAAGAGGCTCCCAAAGCCCTAAGCACATCCATCACCAATACACTGGGCTCCCCAGCAGCCTTCCTGAAAAGGGACGAGAAGGTGAGTCTCCATCCTTGACCAGCTCCATTTAGTAGATGCTGTTTTAAAAACCTGTGAACTTCACCTCTCCAGCCTTCACACACTGGCAGGGGATTAGATGCTCAATACAGTTGAACAGATACATTTAGTCTGACAGCGAACATCTTGTATTCCAGGCAGCTAAATAATTATCCCTATCTTCCAGATGAGGAAATGGGGCCCAGGAAAGGATATACTTACGCAAGATTACTCAGTGAAGTCATGGCAGAGCTAGGGCCCTAGCTGCCGTGGCCTTCCTGAGGGGTCCTCACACAGACACCCACACTTGGGACAGCAGAGGGAGATCATGTCTGGAGCTTAGGGGTAGACGAGACAGAGAGAAGTCACCCTGAGCTGGAGTCTGATTGTATCTGCCAGAACCAGTCTTTGACTTCATTCATACAACAAAGGACTGTCTAAGGATTGTCTCTGGCCCCCTTCTGAGGCTTCAGTTTCCCCATCTACAGAGTATAGATGGCACACAGGAGCTGGCTGGCTGGGACTCTCTACAGTCTCCCCAGCAGAGAGGCCAGGCTGGCAGCTACATCCTGGAGCATCTTTGTCCAGCATGCCTGGCTGCAGCTCGGGCCCCCATTCTCCCAGCCAATCAGGCAGAGCTGAGACTGGTGGGTGCTGCCAGATTGGTTCTCCCTGAAATGGTGAAGTGAAAGTCACTCAGTTGTGTCCAACTCTTTGAGTACAACCCCATGGACTATACAGTCCATAGAATTGAATCCTGGAGTGGGTAGCCTTTCCCTTCTCCAGGGGATATTCCCGACCTGGGAATCAAACCAGGGTCTCCAGCATTGCAGGCAGATTCTTTACCAACTGAGCTATCAGGGAAGTCCTCGCTGGGGCTTATTGTGAGACCTATCGAAAGACTTTCTCCCCGACCCACCCATTCTGTGACTATGCCATTCATTCAGGAGGGCAGCAAGGAGATCAGCCCCGACCCACCCATTCTGTGACTATGCCATTCATTCAGGAGGGCAGCAAGGAGATCAGCGGTGAATAAGTGAATGGTTTCCTTAGATATATTGTTCTCAAAGTAGAGTGGGCAGCAGAATTACCTGGAGGACTTATTCAAATACTGATTTCTGGGCCCCATTTCTAGAGCATCTGATTCAGTATGAAGTGGGGCCTGAAAGTATGCTTTCTACAAAATTCCTGGGTATTCTAATGCTGCTCCCCCAGGGACCACACTTAGAAAGTCACTAGGTTAGTGAATGGGAGGGGCTATGGCTGACTCAATTATTAGCCAACTCAAGGCTTTTTATTTTATTATTTTTTAAATATTTATTTATTTATTTGGCTGCACTGGGTCTTAGTGGCAGCATATGGAATCCTCAATCTTCATTGCACATGCGGAATCTTTAGTTGCAGCATGTAGGATCTAATTCCCTGACCAGAGATGGAATCTGGGAACATGGTGCTTAGCCACTGAACCACCAGGGAAGTGCCAAGGCCTTTTAAACAAACTGTAATTGTTGCCTTTCCCCTCACCCCAACACCCCTGTTTCCCTGGCCTTCCTCAAATTACTGCCAGGGAAACAGCCACAGAGCAAGGAGGAGGGGTAGGAAAATCCTTCTGGGGAGGTGGGTTTCATACTAACCTCATTTAACCCCAGTTCGCTGTATGATCCCGTAACTGTGCCTCCTAGCCAAGGCTTCCTATTGGCCAGACACTGAGCAGAGCCCTCCACATGCTTATTCCTAACCCCTCCTCCCAGCCCCACAGTCATCACAGCTCATTAGCGAGGAGGAAACAGGCTCAGAGAAGTGTACAGTGATGGCTATACACCTATGTGACTACATTAGAAATGACTGAATTGGGCACTTTTAAAGGGGACAGGTGGATGTGGTATGTGAATTACATCTCAATAAAACCGTTGTTTAAAAGGAAAAAGGGACTTTCCTGGCAGTCCAGTGGTTAAGACTTTGCCTTCCAATGCAGGGGATGAGAGTTTGATCCCTAGTCAGGGAGCTAAGATTCCACATGCCTTGTAGCCGAAAAACCAAAACATAAAAGAAAACAGAAGCAATATTGTAGCAAGTTCAATAAAGACTTCAATAAAAAATAAATAAAAGGAAAAATGATTTTTAAAAAAAGAAGAAGAAAGAAAGGTGTACTAGGTTGTCCAAAACCATAAGGCTGGGACCTGAACCCTAGTCCACTTGGACACCACACCATAGTACCTCTGTGGACCCCAGGCACCCTGTCTGCAGTATGAGGTGAGGAGTGTCAGTCTTAGGACTCCCCAGTGGTGGGGCAGAAGGGAAGGGTCAGCCGTGAACTCAGTTCCAGACTCTCTAGGGATGTCCCCGGAGAGGCAGATCCTCAGAGGCTGGAAAGACAGGGATGTAGAAGGTGGGAGGGCTGAGAGGGTAGAGTCAAGCAGCAGAAAAGATGCTAGCGCCTAACCTCTCAGAGCCACGTTCACTTAAGAAATGTTCTTTGCCATCTACACCCAGTCAGGTTCATTGTAAAGCCTGAAATGAATCATATAGGACTCCTCTCCCACCCAAGAAATTAACCAGTGTAACATAGTGGTAACATGATAGACAAGGGGATAACAATGTGCCCAGGGGTTGGGGGGAAGCTCAGGATGGCTTGAGCAGAGCCAAAGTGGAGGGATCCGTGAAGACCTGGAGGAGGTGACAAGGCCAGCTGGCAGTGCAGCAAGCAGAGAAAGCGGGGTGTGTGTGCAGCAACAGAGATGTGGGAACCCGTAGGCAGTCCAGAGTGGCCAATACTGCTGGCAGGTAGGGCCTCAAATGAAGGCGCAGAGGACAAGCCAGAGAGGGCCGGATCCAGGCACCCTCAGGCCCTATGAACGTGACCTGAAGGCAGTGCGAACCACTGAAAAGGTCTTTGCTTTTTAAACACTTTCTTTACAAAAAGATTTATTTGGTTGGCTGTGCCAGGTCTTAGCTGCAGCATTTAGGATCTTTAGCTGGGCACTGGAACCTAGTTCCCTGACTAGGAATCAAACCCGGGTCCCCTGCATTGGAAGTGTGGAGTCTTAGCCACCGGACCACCAGGGAAGTCCCTGAAGAATTTTAAGAAGGAATGACATGGTCTGATTTGTGTTTTAGGACCACCGCTCAGGGGCAGTAGGGAGCACGGATTACAAGAGGTGAGACTGATCAGGAAGAGCAAATAGGAAGCTCCACAATCATTCAGGTAAGAGATGCTGGTGGCAGCATGCAAGCGGATGGACTGTAGAAAGTAAGTAACACTTGGTGATTAATCGGAAATGGGACAATGAAAGAGAATGACTTATATTTCTGGTTTGGGGACTGGATGGATGAAGGTGCCATGACAGAACTGAGATAGGAGAGCCTCATGGAGGAGTAGATATGGGGGTGATGAATTCTGTTTTGGACATGTTGAGATGCAGAAGGCTGGGTAAACACTCTGGGTATGAAGGCAGAGACCTGAGCCGGAAATGTGGATTTGGAGTACATCAAGGGAGAGATGGTGACTGAAGACAAAAGGCAAGATTGAGACAGTCCAGAGGGCATGTGGGAAAAGGTACAGGAGGACCCAGTGGATCCCCAGAAACTCAGAGGGAGGAGGGACCCTCCACCATACTGGAAAGGAGCAGCAGGTGAAATGCGGGGGAAACCAGAAGACAGAGATGTCAAGCCAAGAGAAGAAAGTGTTTCAAGGAGGGAGTGGACAGCAGTGTCCAATGCTGCCAAAGAGGTCAAACAAGATAAGGTCTGAAAAATGTCACTGGATTTGGTGACAAATTGGTCACTGGGTACCTTGGCAAGGGCAGCCACAGACGGAGGGGAGGGCCAGAGCAGGTCTCAATGGGTTAAGGGAGAGAAACAGTGACAAAGTAGAGACAGTGGAGGTTTAGCTATTTAAAGAAGTTTAACTGCAAAGCGTAGAAGCTGCAATCGGTAGCTGGAGAAACACACAGAGCACAGGGAATACGCCAGGTGCTCTTTTCGCTGTTGCTGTTTTAAGATGAGAGAGGCAGAGTGGAAGGAGCCAGGAGAGAGGGAGAAGTTAAAGATGTGAGAGAGACGGAGTGATCAATGGAATGACGTCTGCAGGGCAACTGGGAGGCTGGGATCCAGAGCAGAAGCGCTGGTGCTGAGCAGAAAGGACCCAGCCAGTTTCTAAGGTGACAGGCGAGAAGGGGGAGAGACCAGGTGGGAGAGGAGATCGGGGGTCAGATGGGGGAAGCCCAGAGATCCCTCATCAGGGGATTTGACTTTCTCTGGGAAGAGGAGGCCAGATGAACTTCTCAGTAGGGAGCAGGGTCGGTGGGGGTCTGAAGAGGTGGATGAGGCTTGAAACCCCAGGTGTGGGGGATGGGAAAGGGAGCTTCCCAGGCCCTGGAGAGGGCTCCAGTGGGAACACAGGACCATCATCCCCAAAGGTGAGGATGGGAGAAAAGACCCTGAACGTCGCAGGTGCTCTACACATGCATTTTTGGTTTGGGTTGGGCTGGGCCATTTTTTATTTTCAGAGCTTGATGATCCTGAGGGAAGAAGGAGCCTGTGTGGGACAGTGGACCGCCGCCCCTGCCCCCCGACCTCCTCCCAAGGCCAAAGTAAATGCAGTTCCGGGCCCCAGTCCTCCCTTCCCCTGGGGCCTCCTTCCTTCCTTTCCTCTCTCCAGTGTCCCATCTCCCAGCCTGAGCCCTGCCAGGGTCTGCCGCCTGCCTGACCACCAACTGGCTCTCTCCTTTCTTCACCTAGCTTGGAGAGGAGGGTGGGGTGTCACCCTTCCCTTGTCCTCCAGTCCAGGATCTCAGAGGCAAGGTTCTGTCCTCCCTGGGCTGGGGGACGCTGGGGCCAGTCTGTCCCCATTTATCCAAGGTTCCTGGAAGGCAGAGGTCATGTCCCTCACCACCTTCCAACAGAAAAGGGCTTCTTAAACCCCAAACCAGAGCTGATACTGCAAAAGGAACTTCAACTAGGCCTGAGAGGCACTTCCTGACAGGGGTGCAGTGTGGTCCAGTGGCCCCAGCTCCTCTGGAGAGAACAGGCTCGATCTTTCTCTTGCAAGGGGATAAAGGGGAGGGGCAGTCAGCCAGGACCCAGAGCGAGGCTCTTTCCAAGAATCCTCAGGGGCTGGGACGAGAAGAAGTTTCCCTGATCCAGCAATTCTAAATATGGCAAAGGGAGCAAAAGCACGTGACCCACACCAAGGCTGCTGCTGCGGCCACCACTTCTCTGGGCCAGAGGCCTGCGCTGGGGTTCAGGGCTAGGGGTGAAGCTTCCATGAGACCTCAGTTTCCCCATCTGCACCGAGAAGATAGGGGACATCTCAGTGACAGCTAAAGTCCCTTCAGCCCCATAACTCTCCAGCCGCGGGGCAGAAGGGAAAAGGCTGGTCTTCAGCTAGTTCCAGAGTCTCTGAGGCTGTCCCTGGAGGGACGACAGCCGCCAGCGCATAGTACAAACTATGAAAAGCATGCGCCCTCTTGGAGGATCAATTAGAAAAGGCATTCCCTTCAGCCTAAAAAAATGATGAAAAGTTGACCCTTCCAAAATGACCTCATAAGAACCAGGCATCCCTTGCTCTGGGCTGATCCACCTTTGAGCACAGGCTGGATTCAGCACCACTCTCCCTCTTAGCCCGGCCCTTTGCATCATACAGGATGCACAGAACGCAGGGCAGCCTTGGAGATGGCCCTGGAAGGGCCAACCCCATGTGGTACCACACGGCTCCGTGCCCCTCTCCTGGCCACCAGGAGATGGACACTGGCCCAAGAAAGTCTTACCCCCAACCCTTGCCCCCATCTAGGTTGGGCTGAGCCAATCAGATTGTTTCAGGAATGGAATTAGGAACCACAGAAGCACATTGGCAGAGGTGTAGAGAGAAGTAGAGATGAGACTGCCCCTCCAGAGTCTCATCTCCCCCTCCCGACTCTGCAAAACCCAGATCTGCTTCCTGCCATGAAGCCTCTGCGGATTCTTCCCTGTCTTTCTGGTAGGTGTTCTCCACCTCCACATGCCAATTTTTCTTGAGCCAGTGTGAAAAGTCTTGGTCCCACTGTGGGATGGAAGGTGGTGTCTTCTGGACAGGGTGTTTTAATGAGTCACAGCTTCATCCTCTCCCACCTGGATCGGCTCCACATCTCCTGTGTGTATGTGTGTGCTCAATCGTATCCGACTCTTTGCGACCCCATGGACTGTAGCCTGCCAGGCTCCTCTGTCTATAGGATCTTCCAGGTAAGAATACTGGAGTGGGTTGTCATTTCCTACTCCAGGGGATCTTCCCAACCCATGGATTGAACCTGTGTCTTTTGCATCTCCTGCATTGGAGGGTGGATTCTTTACCACTGGGCCACCTGGGAATCTCCTACTTATTCTCCTGCTTCCCTCTCCCATGCCAGCCAGACGACTTGGCGCACCAGGTAAGTGCACCGAGCAACACATCAAGCAAGGGTGGGAACGAGGAGGGAAGAGGGGCTATCCATCTGTTCAGGGCTGGCCAGGCAGTGCAGATAACCCAAATAAACAGGGAGCACGGGCTCCCAAGCAGGAGGCCAACGAAGTGAAAGCAAACTAAGAGGTGGAACACAGGCAGCCTGAATTTGGGAAATGAAAACAAGATGGTCAGTGGGAACTTCCCCTTGGTTCCACCTGAGCCACTCGTGTGAATTTGGGTGACTCGGTTTTACATGCTTAGCTTGGCATAAGATTTCATTTGAACAAAGGGCTTTCCTGCTTTTTTTAAAAGTGTGAAATCCATCAGCTTGCAGGCTCAGGCCCGAGCACCTTAGCATGGTTGCAAGGCAAGCCCTTCCCCACCTGACTTTCCGCACTCAGTGCCCTACCTGGCACGTGATATTCCATTGTTGCGGCTCATTGTTCCTCCACATCAGCAAGCAGAGCCTTCTCCGGTCCTCACCTTTGCTCCTGCTGTATTTATCCCTCCTCCAACCCGGCTGGGTGAGTGGAAACCCCACCCTGTGTTCCCTAAATCCCCCATTCCCACCTCTACACTCAAGTCTATCGTGGCATTTGCCTCAACATGTGAAAAGCACTCTTTGAGTCCCTATCTCCTCCCACAGACCGAGAGCTGGTGGAAACCCTGTCCTTCTCACCTTGAATGCCATGCTCCCAACTCAGAATGAGAGCTGGGTAAAAGGCTCCTGAAAGAGGGGACGAACCCTGCACTGGACCTCTGACTGGTACCACCCACCTCCTCTGTGTGGCTGCTTCCATCTCCACACCTCAACCTTCCCTGCAGCAGATGGGATTCAGAGGGAACCTAAGCAGGCAGCAACACCCAGGAACCATGAAGTCCAGAGCCACAGAGCACTCACTCACTCACTCACTATTTACTGAGTGCTCGCCACATGCCAGGCACAAAGATCAATAATGTCCTTGCCTTCTTGGAGCTTACATTCTCATGGGAAAGAGACAGATAATAAATAAACAAGACAGTGTTAAAAATGTCAGATGATGCTGGAGAACAATGAAGCCGGAGAGGGGGACAAAGAACATTGGTGTGGGAGTCGGGAGCTGCTGTACAGGGGGTGGTCAGGGAGAGCAGCATTGAGAAGGTGACATTAGGGCAGAGGCCTGAAGGGAATGAGGTGGTGAGCCATGCAGGTAGGTGTCAGAGAAGAAGGTTCTGAGCAGAAGGAAAGGCAAGTGTAAAAGACCTGTCCAGAGGGTGCCTGGTGTGTTCCAGAACCATCAAGGAGGGAGTGCTCCCAGAGAGGAGTGAGGAACTGGGGAGTGGTAGGCGGGGGAGGCGGGAAGCAGAACATCCACTAGCTATCCTGAGGTTTGGGGCTTTTAGTCCAAGTGAGATGGGAAATTCTGAGCAGAAAACAACGTGGTCTGACTTAGGTTTGCAAAAGACCACACAGGCTGTTGAGTAGAGAACAGACTATGGCAAGGTAAGGGGATGGGGGAGTGGGCTATGGCGTTTGCCCCTGCCTCGCGTTGAGAAGCTAATGGTATATAATCCAAGCAAGAGATGATGGTGACTTGTACAAGGAGGAGTAAAGGTGACAAGAGGCAAGTAGATACTGACTATATTTTGTCACCAAAAGATCCCTTAGGGTCAATCAATCCTCTCTTTAGAAATGGGAAACTGGGTCGTAAGGTAAGGTTTTTTCTTCTCTTTCCATAGAAGGACCCAGGCATCCCCCTCATCCCCACCTTAAAATTTCTTTCCTCCGGGTGGCAGGCTGGCACCTGCCCCAGCCCTTCCTACTGTATGTGTCAGGGTGGCACTGGATTCAAGGATTACACAGGCCTCCAGCTGCTTGAGCCTGGCAGGGGTCAGGGTCACCTCTAAGAAGCTTCGGTTCTCTGAATCAGCAGAACTTGTGCAAAGGGGGAAGAGGGGAGGGAGGGAATAGTCAAAAGTGGGGAGAGAGCTGAGTCCCCGCCGCTTGGTTCTCAGCACTCCTGGAGCAGAGGGCACCAAGAGCTGACAGGGTGGAACAGGAGCTTCGGAGAGGGCTGGGCCCCCTGGGGAGGACGACCTGGGGAGTCCTGCAGACTCAGCCATTGAGGATCTCATCCAGTGGGAGGCTGAGGGAGAATGATGGGAGAGGAGCGTTCAGATGCCTTTGCTGCTAACAAGCAAAGCAGCATGCAAACTCGCAGGCCACACCTGGGGCTGTTGGTTACAGCTGCTGCTCCGAGAGCCATGCTCAGAGTGGGAACCCCAAATCCAGGACCAGCCAGACTGAATCCAGCAAGACTCGCTCCAATGGGCTCGGACAGCTGGGAAAGGCTTGCTGAGTGACATTGGCCTGTTCCACAGTCAAGATGGAGGGATGGCGAGAAGGGTCTTAGGCTTTAGGCTGGAAGCTCGGGTTTTAAGGGGAGAGGTTTTGACTGATTCAGAATCCCCTAAAAGGCAAGGGCCTGCACAGTGGCTCCGAGAAAGGGGTCAGGGTTGGGGGCAGCAGAAGGGGAGGCACAGGCTGTGGGCAGAGCTAGAAACCTGGATCAACAGGCTCTCCATCCTGGCTCTGCCCCACTCGGCTGAGGCAGTGGGAAGCTGTATCTGAGTTTCAGTTACTCCTCAGGGAGAGGAGAGGGCTGAGGAAAGGTCTTCAAGAGCCCCCCTTTTCTGCTGACCTATCTGGGACTGGTGATCTTGGCTTCCCAGTGGGAAATGAATGAAGCTGCCCATCTTAAGGGACTTACAGAGTCGCTGGAAGTGGAGGGTCTTTTACATTTCATTTGCAGGGCACTCCTGTGTGTGGTAAGTCTAGAGAGACCTCCTTCAACTTCCAAAGTGTGTTAGTCGCTTTGCTGCCGCTGCTAAGTCGCTTCAGTCGTGTCCGACTCTGTGCGACCCCACAGACAGCAGCCCACCAGGCTCCCCTGTCCCTGGGATTCTCCAGGCAAGAACACTGGAGTGGGTTGCCATTTCCTTCTCCAATGCATGAAAGTGAAAAGTGAAAGTGAAGTCGCTCAGTCGTGTCCGACTCTTCACGACCCCATGGACTGCAGCCCACCAGGCTCCTCTGTCCACGGGATTTTCCAGGCAAGAGTACTGGAGCGGGGTGCCATCGCCTTCTCGGGTTAGTCGCTCAGTGGTGTCTGACTCTTCGCGACCCGGTGGACTGCAGCCCGCCAGGCTCCCCCGTCCCCGGGACTCTCCAGGCAAGAACACTGGAGCGGGTAGTCAGTCCCCCCTCCAGAGCATCTACCCGACCCAGGGATCGAACCTGGGTCTCCCGCATTACAGGCAGATTCTTTACCATCTGAGCCACCAGGGAAGCCCTTCAACCTCCAAAACTCCTCTATAATTGAATAACGATAGCAAGGAGGAGTCAGGGTAGATCAAAGCAGGACTTCCAAAAGCTCATTAACCACAGAAAGAGGGAAGAGGTCGGGGGAAGGGGACAGATTGCGCCTCTAGTCCTGGCTCCCCCTCCTCTCCTGAGGAGGGCAGAACTCTACACGTTTGAGAACCAAAAGAAACGAACTCCTAGCAGGCTCAAGAACTCAGCCTTGGCTGCATGACCTTGAGCAAGTGAACTGTCTCTCTCTGGGACTCAGTTTCTCCGTCTGTCTAATGGGGCCAATGAACCCTATTGCGGCAGCTTGGAGGCAGGGATCTGGCTCCCTTGAATCCTGCCCTGAGGGGTTGCAGAAAGACTTGGGTTCACTTCGGGACACGGAGGAGGCTGACAGCAGGCGGGGCTCCTTGGGAGAAGGAGGGGTTCCTGGCAAGGAGGGTTCCGGAGGGACTCCTCCCTCGGCACAGCCTCCCTCCCTTCCTTCCCGCTCCGGGGTCCGCGGGGCTGACCCGGCCTTGTCGGTGCGGGGAGGAGCTACTGGAAGGGGCGGGGCGATGTGGTGGGCGGGGCTCCAGCGGTCCCTGGAAGGGGCGGGGCGTCGCCGACACCCGGCACCGCTCGCGGGAGGGGCGCGGGCGGCGCTCAGGCTCAGGTTACCTCCCTGCGGCCTCCCCCGCCCCGCCGGCTTCTTTTTCCGTTTCCAAATTAACAATTGAAAACGCTGCGGCCTGAAAGGCGAGCAGCGGGCCAAGCGGAAAGTGTGAAGGTGCCGCCGCATCCCCATGGACTGGGGCCGGGGGCCGAAAACGGGGCGCGACACCCTGACTGCCCACGGCTAGCCCACCCACTAAGGCCGCTTGCTGGGCACTGAGAGCCCTGGGACCCAGAGGTGCCAAGGCCCCTAAATCGGGTCCTGGACCGATCAGGCCCCTGGTACTGCTCTGGCCAGTGTTGTCGGACCCAATGCCCAGACTCAGGGTGGTGCCAGCCCCCGAGGAGGGTGGGGGGAGGCACTAGGGCTGGGTTACTACTCTCGAGGCTGAGTGCCCAGGAGGGGCAACCCAGTGCCAAGCAGCACCCTCATCGTGCCGTCCTTAAGGGCTCCCAGAGTCAGATAGGTTCGCGGGTGAACTGATCAAACCAGGCATGTCACCTTACAGAGACTCAGTTTCCTCATCTGGCAAACGGGGAGTAGATACGCGGACCATAGGGAGCTGGTCATGAGGACTAAATTAAATGAGAGGAATCATGAGGCTGGTTGATAATGATGATGATATTGAGCCCTTGGCCCTCCTCCACCTCTACCCACAGCCAGAGGAGCTGTCTACCAATGGGGAACATTGGAGCTGACAGGTCTTTCCCTCCCCTCGATTCCTTGGGACTTCCCAAAGCCCCACTTCCCAAAGCCCCATGATAAAGAACTGAGGCCAGGAAGTTTCTTGTGAGAGGCTCAAAGTCACAGATAAGTGAAAAAGACTAGGGCCTGAGCCCGGATGCTGCCCCCAGGCCCCAGGTTCATCATGGAGATGGGTGGTCCCTGGGGCTGGGACCATGGTTATTGAACCCCCCTCCTCAATGTTCTGAAGATGGGTGCCAGGTCAGCTGGAATGAATGAGTGGGTAATGGAGAGAGGCTCCACTCCTGGGCATCCAAGGGCATGGGCCAAAGAGCCAGAGGGGGAACATCAGGGAAAGATATAGTTTCTAGGCCCCAGCTCCCCATGATGTAAGCTCCATGAATGAAGCAACTTCTCTATCTTGTTCACCATTATCTTTCCCACACCTCACACAGGACTTGGTGCATGAGCAGATTATCAATAAATATTGGCTGAGTGAATGAATGAATGAACAGGTTCCCTCTTACACAGCTGTGGGCTTCCACTTGCCACCTATCTGGGGAGATGGGTATAGGAAGAGGTGCTCCTCTCCCCAGCAGAATGGTGAGAGAAAGAGGCAGGAACCAAGGCAGAGCAAAGGAGGACACAGGAGAGGAGGTTCCAGAAGGCAAAGTTGAGACCAACTCTTTCTTCCCAGCCCCTCACTCCTGTCCTGCCAAGCACTCACCCCATTCCTCCTCCTTTCTGCCCTCTTCACTGACCCCCACGACTCTACTCCATCCCCATCCTCACCCCAGTTCACTTAACCTTGCAGTCTGAGTACCCCTCCCTGATTTACAATCCTACAATGACTCATGGTTCACCACCTGAGGTTCTCAGCCCAGAGTTTGAGGCTGTACACACACTAGGCATTGCCCACACTCCTCTCTTCCATACCCTGTCTATTTCCACCCTGGTGACTTTCATGTTCTCTCCTCTCCTCAGGATGGTCCCTCTTTTCCCCCAAGAATCCCTGATCTGCTTTGAGGAATGGTAGCTCAGCCCCTGGTTGGGATTCCTGGCCCCCTCTGAGGATCCCAGGACTCCTCTGTGCGGACAGTTTCTACTTCTGTCCACTTCCAACCTACCAACAACAGCTCATTAGGATCCATCCATCAAGGGTAAAGCCTGTTCTGACTCTTCCACATCTCCCAGGCTGGCCAAGAAGAAGCTCAGACAGTATCTGGGTGGAAACAAGAAGACCCAGTTCTCCAGGGCCTTGAGCAACCGTGAGTCAGGAATTTCCCACTGTCCTCTGCAGCCTGAGATTTCTGGGTAAGGGCACCTTGGGGTTCCTACAGAGGTGGGTGGATGGAGGGAGAGCCAGTGCAAGTCCATCCTGAACACTGGTGGGACTGGAAAGAGTACAAATAGAGACCCACACACTCTAAGCCAACAAGCTGTTAAATAAAATACGTTCTATCCTTCCTGACATAGTCACCTTCCTACCGATCTGGAAAGCTAGGTTCGAGTTTAAAATCTTTGACTCCTTGGTGTCCCATGCTAGAATCTGGCAGAGAGGGGACAGCCAGCCCCTGTTCCCCTCCAGTGCCCAGCCCCTGGTGTGCCCTCTTCTCCACCCACACTGGGCTCATTCCTCACTGGAAGGGCCTCGGGTACATTCCTGTGGCAGCTCCAGCCTGCTCTGATCTACACTGGCTGCAAACATTTGCTCTTGATCCTAGGAGCACTCACACACTGGACCTTGGGCTGGTGAACCAGTAAAGAGGCCTGTGCTAGCCCTGAAATGGGAACTCTAGGGTCCCCTGGAGTGTGTTCTAGAATAAGGAGGGTCACGCATAGACTCCAGGTTGGTGGCATGCAGGGCCATAGAGGCTGAGTGGGCAGAAGTCTGGACCCCCACCCTTGATTTCACCCGGAGCAGATCAGCTTTAATGTATTTATATATTGTACTCCTGTGTCACATTTCCTTTAAAGAACCAGATCTACTGCTTAAAAGTTTGCATCATCAGGACCCTTTCCCCCTGCTGAACTGTGGGGAAGCTGAGGTTACAGGGATCACAGTCATACAGCAGTTTGGAGCAAAGGTAGAGCTCGATCCCAGGATTCCCACTTCCTCCCCAGGCCCTGGCCTTCATGAGCATATTTCTGATCAGTTAGACCCAGTGCCTTTAGCAGACATGCCACTGGGAGGTAGTGAGTGTCCAGTTCGCAGTGGGGTTTGAGCAGGCCTGCTGCTGGGGCCTCCTGCCTTGACAGGGGCTGGACCCTCCACTCAGGACGCTCAGCTCAGGAGTGGATTGAGAGGCCAGAACAGGCCTGAGAAGGAGAGGGAGTCCTGGTATAAATAACTGTGGGGGGCCGAGATGTTTGGGCCCGTCTCCTGGGAGACGGCTATGTTTACCGCCCAGCGAGGGGGAGCGCGGCCCACACATTTGCCTCCCTGACTTGTAGCCAAATTTCTCCAGGAAGGGGTGGCCCAGCATTAGCCCCAAACACTCAAAGCTCAGCACCCTATCAGGTCCTCTCCCTAACTCTGCCCCAGCCTGGGCCCCAAACCTCCCTGCCACTGCCCCATCCTTGAGCCCCAAATGCTGCCTGGCACTGCATCGCCACCAGTCACAGACGGCCCAGCATCTGCCCCCATAGGTCCCAACTCGGCCTCAGTTGGTGTGGGGGTGGGGCGGGGAGCATGGGCAGGGCAAGGGAGGCCCCAAGCAGAGGAGCCGGGTGCTTGCCAGGGATTTGAGCTGGGGCTGCTGGGCATGGAGGGGTGGCGGCCAGGGACAAACTTCTCCCACGGCCCTGGCCAAGACCGAAGAGGGCTGCAGCCCCTGGATTAGAAAAGTACAAATCCGTCTCCCCACCCCGTGCCCACCGCACGCCTGTCATGTGCAGGGCATTAGATGGCCAGACTCCAACGTGGGAGAGGCTGGCAGGTGCCCTGTTAGTCACGCCATGACCAGCTCTTCTCTCCAGCTAGGCAGGCCACGAGAAAAAAACCTTGATGCGGGAGGGCAAGTGGAAAGGTCCCTTCCCCATGGGGCAGCAGCTGCAGCCTGGCCCAAGCACAGAAGCACAGGAGTTGATGTGAGCTGAGTTCCAGCCTGCCAGCCAGCCTAACCTCACACACACACACACACACACACTCACACTTTGGCCAACCAACGGATGGAGCTTGCTTGGGACACCAGCTGCTTTTCACTGAGAGCTCAAAATAGGAGCCGTGTCCATCAGGGGTCCTAGACAGGTGCCCAGACACCTGGGCTCCAGCCCTATATCAGCTACTTCTCAGCTGAATGCCCTTGGGCAAGTCACTTCTTCCTGAGCCTCAGTATAAAAATAGTGTAATAAATATCTTCCTCCAGCATTGTGAGAATTCAGTGAGATTCATTGAGTAAACATTGATTAAGCCCCATGATGGGTCAGGCATGCCTTAAAGCCTCAGATGGGAGAGGTGATGCTCTTCCCAGTATGAGGTAGCATTTTGGACCCCGAGGCCGAAGCTCAGAGATGTGAAGAGACCTGCCCAAGACCACACGGAGGGGACCTGAGCCCAGGCCAGCGCTGCAGAGAGGTTTGCACTGGTTCTTTATTGTTGATGGGGACAATCGGGACTCTTGGGCTGAGCCTGGGCTCTGCCACTCGCCTAAGTTTGTTGCATGCCCTCTTCTGGGCCTCAGTTTCTGCATCAGGGGGACTGAGGGGGCTGGGTGGGGTCAGTGATTTCCACACCCTAACTGGCAGACAGGGAGGCAGCAAGGAGTTCAACAGGCTAAGCCCTGTGGGCTCTGCCCCTTTCCCCCAGGTACCCCACCATCCCTGGGCCAAACCCGGGTGCTATTGTGGGGCTGTTCTAAGATCACTGTTCTGGGGACCCCCACAGACCCCAGACCCCCATCAGAGCCTGCACCTACCCACTCTGTTTCCAAGGCCTCCCTCAGCTCACTCACACACACGTTCCCCTAGGCCAGACTTTGCATAAGCAGCTGAACTTTCCATACAGGCAAAAACCTAGGGCTTCAGGCCAGGTCCAGCCTGGCCCTGGCAGGGTTAGTGGGCAGCTCCAGAGGAGCCACTCAGACAGCTGGGCCGTAAAGGGAAGGCAGAGGGAAAGAAAGGCCAGGCCAGTGGCAGCCCCAGAGCTCCCCACAGGAGTCTGCCCCCCCTTGCTAGACCCAGAGGGGCGTTTCTCAGACACCAATTCACCCATGGCACTCCTGTCCCCAATTCTATCCTGAACCCAGTCTCCTCCAGGAAGTCTCCGCTCCTCAGCCTGCAGTTCTCAGCCTGGCCTCACTCACGCTCCAGCCTCTTGTCTGCACACCTCCCGCCCCATCCAGGCTCCCACTCTCCTGCCCTCTCTCAGTTCTTTGCAAAGGTCATGTTCAGCCCCACCTCAGGGCTTTGCCCATGCTAGTCCCTCGGCCCAGAATGCTGTTCCCTCCTCCTTTTTGCCTGGTTGACTCTGGCTCCTCACGTTTCAGGTCTCCGCTGAAACCTCTTCCTCTGGGAAGCCTTCCCAGTCACCGCCAGTTTGGGGCTGGGCTCCGCTTCTCTGAGCTGGGCCCCCACAGGATTCCACCCAGACAGCTGCCAGCCGCCTGGCACATCTCTCGCCAGGGAGCAGGGGAGAGTCTGATTCATTGCTCTGTCCCCAGCTCTTGGGATAGGGCCTAGCCCCTCAAGGACTGCCAGGCAAGGCTTCCCAAATGAAAGAGCAAGAAAGTGTAGAACTGCGATAGGGACAGAACCTGAACCTTGAGGCTCAGCTGGTCCTCGCAGCAGCCTCCCCGCAGGCAGGCCCATCGGGGCCAGTTAGGTACGCATGTGTGTGCTCAGTCGTGGCTGACTCTTTGTGTCCCCAGGGACTGTAGCCCGCCATGGGATTCTCCAGGCAAAAATACTGGAGTGGGCTGCCTGAGCCATCAGGGAAGACCCCAGTTAGGAATAATCTGGTGGGAAAGATGACGGCCTCCAGAGCTAGACTCTGGGCTTTGACTGACCCCTGGCCCCACAACCTATACTCATGCAAGTTACTCAACCTCTCTGTACCTTGGCCTCCTCATCTGAAAAATGGGCATAACCATAGGACCTACCTCCTCTGGTCACTGAGAGGAAAAAGTGAAAGGAAAAATGGCAAGTCCTCAGAGCAGTGTCAGCACACAGCAGGTCTTCCATAAGCATGGGCTCTTATTATCTTTATTATTATTGAGAGGCCCAGCAACAGGGGAGGCTGAACCGCAGAGAGGGAGGCAACTGCCTGAAGTCACCCAGCGAGAAGGTGTGTCTTGCTTTCCCAGCCCAGACCACACTCCCTCTGTATACTGCAAGTGTCCCCCACCCTGGCTCGCCCACTGGAGCCCAGTGAACCTGCTTCCACCTTCTCACATCACAGAGGCCCTCCCACTCAGGCTTCAGGGCGGTCCTCCTGGATACTCGCTGCTTAGTGGCTGCGTGACAGGGCACAAGCTGACCATTTAAGCTTCAGTATCCTCTCCTATGGACTTCCCTGGTGGCTCAGCTGGTAAAGAATCTGTCTGCAATGCAGGAGACCCTGGTTCGATTCCTGGGTTGGGAAGATCCCCTGGAGGAGGGCGTGGCAACCCACTCCAGTATTCTTGCCTGGAGAATCCCATGGACAGAGGAGCCTGGCGGGCTACAGTCCATGGGGTCACAAAGAGTCAGACACGATTGAGCCACTAAGCACAGCACAGCATCCTCCTCTATACAATAGAGTAATGACAGTGCCTACCTCCTAGGGCTCTGAAAAGGATTAAATGAAGTACAATAGCATGTGGAAAATACCCCATATCTGGCACCATACCCCACACAGGTTAGACTATGAAACTCATTAGTATATGAAAACTGTTAGAACTCTGGGCCTCTCAGCCTGGCCCCAGTAAGGTTGTCACAGAGACCCCACCCCCACCCCACCCCAGGCCCCCAGCTACTCTGTAGGGGCTCCTGAGGAATTGCCAGTCTGGAATACATGCTCTTCAGGCCAGGGTGAGAAGAGGGAGCGTGCACTTGGGAGCAGGGAGGGTAGAAGCACAGGAGGCCCTGTTCCTCACAGCACTTTGTAGCCCATGAGCCACTTGATGCTGGGGGCAGGCAGAGATGATAACTGTCCTTCTCCATGGATGATGGGAAGCAAGAGCCTGAGCGAGGTTGAGTCACCTGCCTGAGGTTACACAGCCTTTAAGAAGCAGAGGTGGGCACCAATCCCTAGCCTGCTGACTCTGGGTTCAGTGTTCCTTTAACTGAGGGGCAAGCCCTGATCCTGGGTGACCTGCCCCATCCTCCATGCAGACCAGTCTTGGCAAGAGCCCTGGGCGGGTCCTCGCTGCACTCCAGGGCAGGCTGGCCCAGAGGCCCAGGAGAAATAGACAGGGCAGACTGACAGCTCCCCCAGCCCTCTAATCCTTCCTTTCCTACCTGGATGCCTCCGACTTCTGGTCCCAATGCTCAGGCGGGAGGAGGCAGGATGGCGCCCAGACTCAGGGATTTCACGCAAGGGTAGAATTTTCAAAAACAATTTAGGGACTGCATGAGGTTGTCAACTTTTTTATTTCACCAAGTAAGGACATTCTTTAAAAAATTCCCAGGCCCATCATTTCATAAGAGAAAGGACATAATCTCAGACTAAATGACAGTCCTTTAAATGGAATAAGTTTAGCTTTATGAAAAAGTCACCACGTTGTCCTTAGTTCTCTCAGCTTTGCCTTAGGTCACTGAAAAAAGCCCGGGTCTGCTGACGCATGTGAGACTCCTCTGGAGCTTGGGCTTGGGAGTCACACAAACACGGGCTTGAATCCTGACTCCACCAAGTCATGTCACTTGGTGCACATGATTCCCGCCTTCTGAGCCTCAGTTTCCTATCTGCAAAATGGGAACATGAGTAGTGCTGCCACATAGCAGTACCTGGGGAGCTGAGTGGTCTAGTTTGCAGAACCCTAGTTCTGATAAGAGATCAATCAAGCCCGGGCTCCCAGCCAGTGGTGCCTCCCTGATCTGCCACTGCCTAAGGCTCTCCATCATCCACAGGGTAAAGCCCACCTTTATAGCCTGACCCTCGGGGCCTTGGACACATCAGACTCTGCAGATCCTAGGGCAAAGAGGGTAGAGGAGCAGAGTACCACCTCAAAGCCTTTTCTCTAGCTTTTGCCGCCACCTGAAGCGCGTTCAGGACAAAAATCACAAGCGTTTCCAGCTCACTGCCTGCACCCAGAGGACCTAGGGGTCCTTTTTCCACTCCTCGCTAATCAGCAAAACCCTTCTCATCCTTACAGCCTGCCTCAATGTCACCTTCATTCCTTGGCTCAGCAAACATTCACTGATTACCAACCAAGAACTGTGCTCAACCCACCACTGAGAGGAGCCCAGAACACACAGAGTGGGTGAGTAGAGCTCAGGGGTCTCTGAAGGGCCCCCAGTCAAGCTTCAGGTGGAGCATGCAGTGATTCCAAGAAGATGTGGTGGTTCAAACTCGGATTTGAAGGAAAGATAGGAGTTCTCTAGATGATGGGGTGCGCAAGAGACAAGAGGGAGTTTGAGGCAGAAGGAAAAGCATCTGGAGTATTAAAGGCACACCTGGGCGCACTCCAAGCTGTTTCTTAGGCAAGGAGCCAAGGATGCTTGAGACAGGGCTTCCTGACTTGGGCCCTAGGGGTAGAGAAGTCACTGCTGGGGAGGGGAGGGTAGATCTGGAGACAAATGCCAAGCCTGAGGTTCTTTGCGGATGAAGAGGCAAGGGGTCCACAGGAAGCTTAGGGATGAAACTGCAGAGTGGGAGGCTGTCATCACAGAGGTGACTCCCCCCACCGCCACCAAGTCAGAGGAGTATGTGAGACACACCCTCACTCACACAGAAATTGTACATGGAGAGGAGGACCCAGGACAGAGCCCCAGGAGCCCCAATATTCAAGGAGCAGAAGGAGGAGGCAGCTGACAGAACCCTGGTAAGAGCCCAAGGGAAGGGCCTGTGCGAGCAAGGAGGCAGCAGGGCAACATCCCAGGAGCCACATCCTGGGTTCAAATCCTGTTTCAACAACTTATTAGCTATGCTGACTTTGGGCCTTACTTTCCCTATCTGTAAAATGGGGCTAATTTATTTTTCAACAGAAAGGAAGACAAAGGGCATGGGGTTGCGGGGAGAGGCATGGTTCATATGTTCCTCCCTCATCCTGTGTCTCTCCCACCAGACGGTTACCAGTCCCCAGAGGTTGGAAGATTAGATGAGTAAATGAACCCAGGAACTGCCCCCAACTCTCAGAGGACAGCGTGGAACTGGCAGGCAGCTTCCCTCTGTTCTCAGCGACTCTAGCACAACTCTCATCTATTGCGGAGGGGAGGTGGAGAAGGCCCCAGGCATGCTGGATTCTTCCTCCTGGCCTCAGTTTCCCCAACTGTGAAGTGAAGCCATGACCTGCTTGAGCTCAGAGGCCCTTCTGCTTTTGATGCTCTGCGGCAGGAGGAAGGGTGAGGGGAGAAAGGCCTGTTCCAGACCTGCTGGTCTTGCCCCAGGGAAGGTGGTCCCACATGGGTCTGGGGCCCCACTGTCCCGGGCCCTGGGCCGGGTCCTTCCAGAAGAGGATGGCAGCCGGGCCAAGCAGAGCAGGAGCAGAGGCGCCGGGATTGTGCTGACAGAGCAGTTCCTTCTCCCTTTTTCTCTCCCTACCCCTCCCCTCCCAGGGGACAGCCGAGCCCAGCAAAAAATAAACCCAAAGACAGTGACCTGGACGGGCCTGAGGCTCCCAGGGAGGAGCAGCAAGGAAGCAAGGATGAAAGAGAGGTAGCCTGTGCCCACCCTCCCTGAAAGTTCAAGGGTGCCTGATCTATTCCTCCCCTGCCCCCAACAGAGGGGCTCAAGCAGCTCCATCCACTCTCCTTCCATCACATTGTGAGGGGCCACTTGCTTGATAGGGACAATGAGCAGAGTAAATCTTGTCCAACCCAGCCAGAGGTGGGTTCCCCAGCATTGGAAAGGGTACCCCAGGGAATCTCACTCTGCCTCCTGGTGTGGAGCAGTCAGTCCTTCCTGCTGTCTGACCTCCATCTCACCTGCTTCAGTGGGTCCCTTTATCTCCAGCTCCCCACCACTTCCCCAGCTGCCTGGCCTGGATGTCTGAGGAGTCTCAGGAGAAAGCGTTCCCCAGATTTCCCTGCAGGGATTAGGGAGGGCCCCTGGGCTGGAGACCCCATTCCAACCATCCCTCCCCAAATCTCAGAAAGGAAGGAATCGCTGAATCCCTGCTCCCTCACCTCTCTCCCTCAGGCACTGCCCACGGATTCCCAGCTCAATTAGTCTGCTGCCTGGGGCTGCCCCTTCCATGCTCACTACCCCCCCAGGTGCCAACCTCCAGGGCAAGCAGATCCTGCCCGAGGGACAAAAGTTGCCCAGAAAACCTGGAGTCCTACAGTGGGGGCTTTATAGGGGCCCCAGAAGCCTGATCAGCACCCTCTCCCCAAACCCTCAGGGTCCCCGCTAGAAGGCAGGCAGTCTTTTGAGTGTCCTTGTCAGTGCTTCCCACTCCTGGGGGTGGGGCTCAGGGAGAATGTGCTGGAGAACTCCCACCACCCCGCACCCTACAAGGCTGACGGTCTGAGACAGCGGTTCCTCCCATTCATCCAGAGTCCCACTGTGCCAGGCAGACCTTACCAGCCCACTTTCCCGTTTAGCCCCATTTTACAGAGGGGGACAGTGAGGCTCAGGGGCTGGGGTGGAGTAGGGGGCAGGCATCTTCCCAGCAAGTGCTGGGACCGAGACCTCTCAGTCTCCTTGGGGATGCCCTGTGCCTATCCACAGAACAGCATGCTCAGGAGAGAGTGGGGGGTGGCCCTCCCCTCCCTGCCCGTGCCCTTAGGTCCCACAACTCCACTTCTACCTGCCTGGGGCCATGCTAGCTGCAGGGTTTGGCCTCAGCTGTGCAGTAACACTCTCATGGATGCCCTCCTCTTTGTGCACACGCGGACACGCACACACCTCCACCCTCTCTGGGAGCCCCCGGGAGAGGAGGCAGGAAAGCCCAGTGGTCCAGATAGACTCTACAGCCTCCTCACTGGACAGCCCCCACCACTGCCGCCAGGCTGGGGCAGACACGCCAGGCTGGGGCAGACATGCCTGTCTCCCTCTGCCTCCCCAGACCTGCTACAGAGTTAATGCTCTTTAATGCTATTTGTCAAGTGAAGGAAGGAACTGTCAGTGAGATGCTAGGCACCCAGCTTGACGTCCTGGAGCCACCATCTCACTCGCTGAGGGACGCTGGGCAGGTGTGTGACATCCCCTCACCAGCCCCACTTTCCTCGAGTGGGCATGAGCATAACAGTGCCCAGCTGATGGAATGGCTGCAAGGGTTAACAGAGAGAGTGCCGCGGAGCATTCCTCCGATGCCTACAGAGACGCGTCCTCAGGCTCCCCATGCGAGCTGCTCACCCCGCAACCCAGGGGAATGCAGCTCCTGCTCTGTCCTGGGGAAGACCCAGATACACTCACGGTGCTGACAAGGACATCCATCAAACCTCTCCCCAGGGAGGAGCGCGATGACAACAACAACAACATAATAATAATGGTGATACTCAGGTGCTTCCCCTCACTTGGCCCTGACAGTTCTAGAGGCAGGTATTATGAGTCCTATTTTTTCCTGATGAGAAAATAGAAGCTCAGAGAGGTTAAGTAACTTGCCCAAGGACACATAACTGCCAAGAGCAGAACCAGAAATGAACCCGAATCTGGCAGACTCGGATCCTATACTCTTAACCCGCGGTGGGGCAACCTCTGGGGAAATGAAAAGTCCCCCCTGTTCATCCATCTCAGCCCCACAACTGTCAGACATTCAGAATTCCCTGCCAGGCCCATAGCCCATAAGAAGGTCAGCCCTGGCCAAAGACCCACAGGTGTGCATGTGGGTGGAGGAAGGGAGCTGAGAAAACCTCCAGCTGGCTTCTCCAAGTCTGGAGAAGTTCCCCACACGGCCTCCTCTGGGTCTGCAGAGCCTTCCTCTCTCCCTGTTCCCCAGGCCATTTCAGCTCCCTTGACTGGCTCTGAGAACCTTATCACCCACTCAAAGTGCTGCCATCAGCCTAAGAAGAATCACCTCTTGAAACTCTCCTGGCTCCAACATTCTGAAAATATAGATTTCTGCAGCAACAGACACTGAAGTTAGACAGCCAGCAAGGCTTCCTCGATGGAAGGAACGAATGTACCATGGAGCTGGGATGGGGTCATAGACAATAAGAGATCCAACATGCTCCAGTGACCACCCACCCCACCCGCCTGCCTGCCAAGAAGAATGTGGAAAGGAGGGAGCAAAGGAGTGGAAGGGGAAAGGAGAGAGAGAGAAGAAGGGCTCGAAGGCTGGCAGGACAGCCTCTCCACTTCCCTTCTTACAAAGGCCAACCTAAAGGACTGACACTGCAAAACAGCAGAATAAAACCGTGGGTCATACCCCAAGACTCTCGCCATCGCAAGGCCAAGTTCTTGGAGCAATCTTCCTCATCAGCTGAGCGATGAAAAATCGTATCTAAAATCCTGATCTGGTGGTCCAGTGGCTAAGAACCTGTGCTCCCGATACAGGGGGTCTAGGTTCAATCCTTAGGCAGGGAACTAGATCCCACATGCTGCAGCTAAACTAAAGATCCCGCATGCTGCAGTGAAGATCCTGGGTGCTGCTGCTGCTGCTGCTAAGTCACTTCAGTCGTGTCCGACTCTGTGCGACCCCATAGACGGCAGCCCACCAGGCTCTGCCGTCCCTGGGATTCTCCAGGCAAGAACACTGGAGTGGGTTACCATTTCCTTCTCCAGTGCATGAAAGTGAAAAGTGAAAGTGAAGTCACTGAGTCGTGTCCAACTCTCAGCGACCCCATGGACTGCAGCCTACCAGGCTCCTCCATCCATGGGATTTTCCAGGCAAGAGTACTGGAGTGGGGCGCCACTGCCTTCTCCGAATCCTGTGTGAGGTGCAGCCAAATAAACAAAAATATTCAAGTCCTGATCTGAGAGGCAGAAGGCCTCGGTTCCAGGCACCGTTCTACCACCAACTCATCAGATGTGATCTTGGGCAAGTACCTGCCCCTTTCGGTGTCTTAGTGAACTCAGCAGTGCACCACAGGGCCCTTCAGGAGAAGCAAAGGCTGGCAAAGTGCTAGGAAGTCAGCCACCCACTCCCACATGGGTCTGGGGCTGCCCAAGGCGGATGAAGAAACACACACAGACCCATAAGGGCACTCCTGCAGCTGTGGACAGGCAGGGGCAGAAAACTCAAGAGATGGGACCGACTCTGCCCTGTCCTAGAGGTTTAGGCTGGGGCGCAGACCCAAGCGTGCGTCTGTGAAGACAGAGAAAAGGTGGGAGCAGCTGTGCAGTAGACTTCTTTCCCTCGGATGTGTGCTACGTGCGCTCTTACGACATCCACAGGCAGGTGTGTCCAAGTTGCCAGAGTGCGTGAGTAAGACACACCAATGGGCATACAGTGGGGATGTGTGCGTGCAGAATCATCGCCATGCACAACCAAAGTATGACTGTATGTGTGAGGCCGGGCAATTGCCATCCCGTTTCACAAAATCCTGCCACTGCCCACCTCCCCCCCCCCCACCCCGCCTGTGTGCTAGGGACACAGGGACAAAGGCACGGGAGCACAGCTCCTGAGCAACCCAGGGTTGGGGTGCAGGCTGGAGGCAAGGTGCAGGAGGAAGACAGTGCGGGCAGCCCCAGCTCTGGGCTGAGGCTCCCCAACGCTGATTGCGAGACCTCTCCTGAGCCTCAGTTTCCTCACCAGCACGAGGAGGACACCAGCACCCACCTTGCCAGGCTGCTGAAGGACACAGCAACTGTGGTTTATAGAGGACGCTTAGCTCGGTGCTCGGCATATAGCTGATGATCCACATGTGATCAGCAATTTCAGTTCAAACTTCAAGAGCCAACCCAGGCAGCCTCGGGGAGCAGCAGGGAGGCCCTGCACAGGCAGTCAGGAGTCTTCGGCTCCAGCCCTTGCGCCTGCCACTGCTCTCCTGTGTGATGGGTCTCCAGAGCCTCGCTTTTGTCATCAACAAAATGGGGCCGTTAAAATGTGTGGCCCCTTCCCTGGGGTCTCTGGGCACCCTTTGCTGGCCATGTTCTCTCTCAGACAGTCAGGGTGGGAGGTAGGGGGACGCCGGGGTTGGGAGGCTGAGGGCTTCGGGAGCTGCCGCTGCCTCCTTCCCTCCCCATTCCCACAGCTTCTGACCCCAGGGACAAGGCTGCCGGAGGATGTTTACAGAGTGTAAACCTTCACTTAGAGATCGCGGGGCAGCTGGGGGCTGGGAGCTGCAAGAGTCCCACAGCAGCGCAGCAGAGTGGGGAAGACGAGGGGAGATAGTGCTTTGCTCAGACTTGCCCCTTCCAGCCTCTGACTTCAAAAGGGAAGCCGGCGTGGCCCTTGGCAGGGGGCAGCAAGGAGCAAAGATCCCTTCCAAGGGCTCAGAAGCAGGATGGGCAGTGATGTGGTGTTTCTCAAAATTCAAAGAGCGGGGCCTGTGAAGAGTTGAGGGTTGAAATCAAGGACTGGGGCCCAGGGGAGGAGAGTGGGGGCTTGGTGACAGGACCAAGGGCCTGAAGGGAGGCGGGAGAGCTCACAGAGCCAGCAGTCCCTCTTTCTGGATCTCAATGAGAAGACAAGAGTCAGCGGGTTCCCACTTTCCAGCGGCTGTAGCCACTGGCAGGAGAGGCAGAACTAGGGCTGGTCCTCTGGGCAATCGCCCACACCTCGGGGCCAGAGACGGTGTGGGTTCTGGGTGGAGCCTGGCTGGCAGGTGCGAGGAAGGTGTGCCCTGGGGTGAAAGGGCCAGCTCACCTCCATTCCCTCCTCTCTGAGTCCTTCTCCCAGAGGCTTCCCTGCTGGGGCCCCTCCCACCAGGCCCCACATCTCCCGCAAGGGGCTCCTAGCTACCTGTGCACCCTGGACTCCCCTCATTTGGGCTGCCTGTGAGGGTCACTGGGGATGGGGGAAGGATTTTGACCAAAAGTGGAACAATCGGGGTTGAAGTCCAATGGTATAAAGCACTTCCTGGCTCGCCCAAGACCCTGCAGGGAGTGACCCCACATCTGGAGCTCCTCAAGAGCAGGAGAGGCCTCCCAAGCAGCCCCCTCCCCCAGCCCAATAATACCATCCATCCCTCACGCTCCCGCAGGCCCCTGCAGGCCCCTGCAGCTCACCAAAGTCTTTCCCACCCATTGCTCATCCAAGTCGAAGGCCCACAAGGCTGGGGTTTCTCCCCACTCTGATGGCCCAGAGATCTAAAGCTCAGAGAGCTGTGGCGATCAGCCCAAGACTGCACAGCATGCAAGAGGTGGGGTTCCTGACCTCTAAGATGAATGACCAGTTCCCCGAGATCCCCAAACATCCGGACATTTTCATGCCGTGTTTCGTCTCCCAGAGTTCCCGAGAGATGCCTCAGCCCTGGGCTCCTGGGGACAAGTGGTCAGAACTAGCCTGGCCCTGGCCAGGGCATTCCTGGCATCCAGAAAGGGCAGGATGTGGGGCAAAGGTACCAGCAGATTTAGCTCCTGGAGAGGAAGGAGCGGCCCCTCCAGAGGAGGGGAAGACAGTGTTGGCTAGAGGACACAAGGCAGGCCCTTCACCCCCAGTGTCCTTTACAGGGGCTGAGAGGCCGGGCCTGGAGATGAAGGACCCCCACCTCAGAGCCCTAGTGCTTTCCCAGGCCCAGCCTTGCCTTGGAAAAGTCATGTCCCAAGTGGAGCCCGCAGAGTGTCTCAGGCTCCGCGAGCACCCAGGCTGTAGGGTGGGCAAGGGCATCTCAATGCAGAGGCTCTTAATTAGCAGTCTCCTGTCCCTCATGCCCGATGCCACTGTCCCTGCTACCCCAGCACAGAACCTGTAGCACTCCAACAGCACTCTCTGCAGCAAAAAATTCACCCAGGCCCTCCCAGTGGGCACTGGGGATTGGGCTGCCCCTAACCACTGACCCTGACCCTAAGTCTGGCCTCATGTCTAGAGCAATCTCAACTCTCTGCCCTACCCCAACCTGGCCCACCTGAGGTCCTTGCACCAAGCCGTGGCTGTCATCCCCGGCAGGCTGGCACCAAGGTGCAAAAAAGGGAACATGCAGGCTGAAAGAGCTCCCTTCCTCTACCCTCCATGTGGTCAGGGGGCTCCTTTGCCAGCATTTCCTCCCCTCCCATCGGAAATTCTGTGGGCCAGTTAGGACTCGGCAGAGGCAGGCAAGCAGGCAGCAGTGGGTCAGGCAGAAAGACAGACCAAAGACAGCTGGAAACAGACAAGCAGAAGAGTGAGAGTCAGGTGGATAGGCAGATGGACAGACAGGCACACAGATAACTGGACAGGTCAACCGAGGGGTGAAAACAGACGAGAAGGAGAGACGGAGGCACAGGACAATTCACACACAGACAGAAACTCACTCTGGCAGAAGGACAGTCAGACAGGCAGGACTGTAGGGTAGTCCAGTGGACAGGCAAGGGGACCACCCAGGAGACCCTAAGACCAGAAGGCCCTCTCTGGGGGCAGCAATAAGGGATTCATATCTGCACAGTTTCCAGGGACCAGAGGTCTCTCTCGGGCACCTTTGAGCGTCCGAGCGCCAGGCCCAGTCTTTCAACTGATATCTGCCGGGCCTCTCATGTTCCCTGCTGGGCCAGGCCGTCCCCCAAGACAGAGCTCTGAGCTGCCAAAATTCACTCTTTACATCCAAGAAGGGTCAGTGTTTTTGAAAGTTGTAGGAGCCTGGTGAGGGGGAGGAGGGGGCCCGCAGCCTGGGTGTTTCCAAACCTACCCCTCTCCTCCTTCTTTTCCCCTGGGGGTGCTCAGAGCCAGGCCTGGTGCTCCCTGGTGCTGCCCGGGAGCTGGGCAGGCTAGCTGGCCGAGCCCACAGGGCAGGCGGCATGGCCCACTGCTGCCACGGGGAAGTTGAGGGTGGAAGGGAAGACTGCGGGAAGACTTACAGAAGTCAGCACACGCCAGTGTCAGAACTCTGGCGGCTCAAGGGGCCTCCCAAACACCTATAATTGGGGACCAGTCCTGGGCTGGGGTGGAGGTCGTCCCTGGAGAGGGACATCTCTGGGGGGAGCCCAGGCAGGAACCTACTGCAGCTACAGAGCTGTGGAGAGGGTGACAGTGTGGGAGGGCCAAAGGGTCCTCTGTGTCTGGGAGACAGAAGTGAGGAAGAGAAAAAAGGGAGCCACACTTTAGTGGCTCCAGATTGGAGAGAGATGGGGGACAAGAAGCAGGACGTGGAGAGTACCTGGAACAGAGGAGCAGGGGTTGGAGAAAGGGTGGAAATAAGGAGTTGAGGTGGGGGAGGTCAGAAGCCAGGTCAGGCAAGGGTCAGGACTTGGAGAGCGGGGATTAGGATCAGGCTGAGGGGGATCAGAAATCGGGCTCAGATCTGGGGGCAGAGCGATGAGGGTCGGCCGGCCTCGGGGCTGGGGGACAGGAGGCGGAGCCAGGGCGGGGCGGCCTTTCCCCCCTGGGCCCAGGCTCCAGCAGGGGCCGCGCGGGACGGCAGAGCGCGGGCGCGGCTGGGGACTCGGGGTCGCAAACTCACATAAAGACGTGGTAGACGAAGGCCCAGCCGCGGGGTCGCTCCAGCACGTTGTAGACCCAGTTCTGCAGGCGGCGGTAGCGCTTGTGCGCGGCGGAGGAGCGCTGGCCACAGGCGGAGCCCGAGCCCGAGCCTGGTCCTGGGAGGGGTGCGCCCGGCGGCAGGGGGCTGCCCAGAAGGCCCAGGCGACGCGGGGAGCCGCCCCCGCCCGCCTCGCCCCGCTCGCTCTGCACCGCGGTGAGCGCCACCAGCTCGGCGCGGGGGGCGTCCCCGAGCGGGGGGGCCAGGCCGAGCCGGCGCGGGGGGGCCTCGGCCATGGGCGGCGCCGGGCGGGAGGGGGCCGGGGCCCGGGTCCGATCCGGAGTGGGGGCGCGCGCGGGGCGCTCAGCGGCTCATGGCTCGGACCCGGGGCCGGCGGGGCGGCCCGGGGCTGGCGCGGTCGGCGGGGGTTAGGGGTCGGGCCGGGGCCGCTCCGGGGCCGGGGGCGGGCGCTCGGAGTCGGGGGGCCGACTGAGCCCGCGCTGACCGCCCGCTTCCCCGGCGACTGGGGCGGCTCTTTCCGACTCCAACTCTCTTATTACGCGCTCCATGCCGCTCGCCTTTCCACCTGCCGCCGGCGCGCCGCTCACATGTCAGCCTCCCCCGCCCCGCCCCGCCCCCGCCGCCCCCGCCCGCCCCGAGGCCGCCTTCCCAAATCGGGAGGGAGCGAGCGAGCCGGCGAGGCCGGGCGGAGGGAGGGGACGCGCGGGGAGGCGGCGGGAGAACGCCCCCGCCGCGCAGGCCGCCGAGTCGGGGCGGGGACCGGACCGCGTGGTGGCGGCCCCCGGGGGGAGCGCCGGGGCCGACCGGCCTGCGGGCGCGAGCCGCGCGCCGGCCTTCGCGGAGCTGCGTGGACCCGAAGGCCGGGCTGAGGGCGGGCGGGACGCCTCCGGTGTGGTCGCCGGAACGAGGAGTCGCTGCCGCGGTGGCGGAGGGGACGTGCGTCCCGCGGAGTTTAGGTGCGAGTGGATGCAGACGTGCCCGCTGTGTGTGCCGAGTGGGGTGGCTGTGGCTCCTCGAGGTGGTGGGGTTGAGTCAGGAGGGGCGGGGCGGGGGCACGAGGTGGATGGGTGTGCAGGGTCCCGCCCGCTGAGGGTGGCAGTGTCCCCGAGGTGTGACCCGTCGGCTTGTGCCGGTGCGCGTGGTGAGCGGTGTGTTAAGCGTGCCCGCGCAGTGTGTGGCGGCACGCGCTCCTGCCTGGACGGCCTGCGCGCGTAGCCCTGTGGGGCTCAGGTGTGTCTGCTCTCCCTCCCACCCACCGCACCTCTGCCCTTCCCTTCTTTAGGCTGCGGGAAGAGCCTCGCTAAGGCCACGCTGCCCCCAAAGTCTCCTCGGATCAGAGCGGCCTGCTCCGCGCCAAGCTGCTCTGAAGCGCAACCTTGTTCGCCTCCGGGTCAGGGCACGGTTCAGGGCACACGGGTGCTAGGAGGTGGGCTCTGAACCTGCACGGAGGCCAGACGGTCTCCCCCCGACCCCCTCGCAAAGGTTCAGAATCCCACCCCAAAACGGCGAGACTTTTCCCCGCTAGAAAGTTCTTGGTGCCTGACCTACTCTCTCTAGCTTTGGGGGAGGCCCTTTCATTCCCGTTAGCCCCCTTGGTCCCGCCCACGGTGGTCCTTTGTGTTTCCCCATTCTCCTCCCCTCTTTCCCCTACCAAAGCTTCGGCCCCACCAGCCGCTCCCTCCGCAGGCCCTGCCCCAGGGTGAAGCGCTTCCGCAGCAAACTCTTCCCGGTTCCTCCGGGAGGATCTCGGGGGACGGAGCCGAGCGGGAGGGGCGGCAGAGGGGGCGGGAAGGAGAGCTCGATTCTCAGCTGTCAGCAAAGGCAGCATTGATCTGCTGAGCGCCAGTGGGGGAAGGAGAGAGAGGGAGAGAGGCAGAGCTGCTGGCGGGCAAGGAGGGGGCTGCAGGGAACTGGGGGTCCCCGACTGGGCTTGGCAGTCGGCTTGTACCCCTTCCCCAACAGTGACCCTTTTCCCTCTGCAAGACAGGGCCTGCCTTTGGGGTCTAACCTGAATCTCTCTGGCTGTCCCTGGGGCCAGAGCCTGGTGCCCCCACAGCAGGTTATGCCTCTTCCTCCCTGGTAGCTGGGGAAGGTTTCTGGACCCCAGGGCCCAGCTATGGCTGCACTGCAAAAGCTGGGTTAACCACTCCTCTCTCCATGAGCTGAAGCTAGCATCCCTTAGATACACAGCACTACCTTTACAGTCGCTAGGGGACCTCTTGACTGTGCTTCCCCAATCAGGGGCCCTGGGAGGAAGACTAAGGTCTGGGGACTTGAATGGTGGGAAGAAAAGCAGTTTTAAGGGATCTAGGGGGTTTCCTGGGGTCTTTTTGAGGCCCTTCTTCTGTGGCAGAAATGGCACTTGAACACACACTCATCAACACCCCTTCCTTTGTGCTTCCCTTGTGGCTCAGCTGGTAAAGAATCCAGCCGCATTGCGGGAGACCTGGGTTCAATCCCTGCGTTGGGAAGATCCCCTGGAGAAGGGAAAGACTACCCACTCCAGTGTTCCGGCCTGGAGAATTCCATGGACTGTACAGTCCATGGGGTTGCACAGAGTGGGATACAACTGAGCGACTTTCACTTCACTTCTTCATCGACATCCAGAAGAGCTGAAACTGAATCTGATTTGGGAAAGCCGAGCATCAAGTGTGGCATCACCTCTGGATGCCACGGCTTTCTTCCAATTTGTGAGGAGCCCTCACTTTCGGGAGAGGTCTCCCATCCTCTCCCAACTCCAGCTCCAGATGAGCCTCTGAGGCAGCAAGAGAAAGAGAGAGACTGTGACTGTAGCTAGAGGGATGGAAGGTGGATCTCAGGAAGAAGTTTCTTGAGCCCAGAGGCCTGTGTCTCCTGCAGAAGCACGTGTAGTGGGACAGGCCCGCTGCTTTTTAAAGTGCAGAGTCATGTGAGAGTTTCCTGGTGGCCTAGTGGTTAGGATTTTGGACTTTTACTGTCATGGCCTGGTTCAGCCCCTTGTTGGGGAAGTGAGATCCCACATGCTGTGTGGCAAGGACAAATAATAATACTAATAAAGAAAGTGGAGAGTCATGGAACTTTTCCTAAGGAGTAGGGGATGGGGATGATGGTTCCAGGAGGATGTAAGCAAAGCTTAGTGTGTGTGTGTAGGTGTGTGTGCACGCGTGCACACGCATATTGACCCACACATGGGAAAGTGAAGGAGGCAGAGGAGACAGTCCGCTGCAGAGAGGACAGGTGGCCACTCTGAGGGTCACCGAGTGGCCGTCCTGCCCCATCCGGATTCCAGGACGTGAGTATGACCGGAAGGAGGGCCTTTCCCCAGCACAGCCTTTAGTGACTAAGACACTTTTCCGAGCCCACAGCTGTCTCAGGCGCTCTCGGTCAGCCTCCCTGCTGGAGGTGAGGGAGGGGGCAGGCTGTGGTCCCCCACCCTCCTCCTGCCCTCTCTCCCACCTGCTCCCTTCACCCCATCCTCAGCAGATTCCTTCCCACTCACCCCCGCCAAACCCCCACATCTCTTCCCGGTAACACTGCCCAGAAGACATTCTGCTCTGCCCTGACTCACTCACTGTCCCACCTGGGCAAGTCCATGCCTGGCTCTGGGCTTCAGGTTCCCCATCTGTCCACAAGAAGGGGCAGGGCTCCAGGATCTTCCGTAATTCATCATTGTCATTTTCATCCATCAATGGAGCAAGTATTGATTGAGAGGAAGATTGGGCAGGGAGAGAGCTCCCATTTGCTGAGCACTGACTGTGCCAGGCCCTGCTTCTGCTGGGACCAGAGCAGCCCCTTGCATGTGAGAAAGCTGAGGCTCAGAGAGGTGCAGGGACTCACCCAAGGATACACAGCCAGTATCCAGAACTGCCTGTGAGCTGTTCTCTCCCCTGGCCAGCACCGCCCACTGTGCCCTGGATACTGAGATCAGTGCTGAGGGGAGCCACAGATGCCCCAATCTCTGTTCTTTAGGACTTATTTCTGCCAGGGGTTGAGACTCCCAGGTCTGAAAAGGTTGAGGTCTAGAAGTGGTAGGGACTTTCATTATGGGGCCAGGTTCAAGCCTGTCCTCGACTGACAACTTCAGGTCAACGCAAGGGTGCAGACTCATTTCTGGAGTAGGAGGAGGGTTTTAAGCCAGTGGGTCTCAGGCTTCATTAACAATAGAATCCTTTTTTACAGACAGAATCTTAAGGTAGCACCCCAGTGTGTAAAAAGCACTCAAGCAAAGGTGTTTGGGTTGAGTCAGGGTGAAGGGGGTTGAGGTCACACCCACCAGCCCTCCTCCTCTTCTCTCTCCACAGCCCAGAAACTATTTGGGTTTTCTTATATATCCAAGTGTTGCTAGAAGTCAGATAAGGAGTGGTCTCCACTGGCAATGGCAGAGTTGGAACCTTCTTGGGGATGGGGTTGGGAGGACTTGGAGAGGTGCTGAGAAGTGCAGGTCGCATGAAGGAGGCCCAGAACTTCACGTAGGATGCCTTACCTGTATCGTCTATTTCAGCCTCCCAGCAGCCCTCTGAGGTAATACTATTCACACCCCCATTTTACAGACAAGGAGACTGAGACTTGGTGAAGAGTCTTGCCTAGTAAATACCCCTGTGCTGTAGTGAATGTGTGTGTTTGTGCGAGTGTGTGTAGGTGAGGGGTGGAGTGGGAAAGGGGAGGATTTACAAAACATGGGGGAGGAAGAGCAAGCTTGATGAGGGGGACACAAGGGACCTTGGATGCGGGGCTGAAGGGTCTGATTCGGCCTGATAAGAAACAGGGAGCCTGGCGGGGGCTGAGCGTAGGCTTGCTGCAGAGGCTGGGGCTCTGTAGGAGAGAGCTCAGGAAGGGGGTTTGGAGGTATTAGTACTGAGAGAGGTTGGCAGTGGGGGGCTGTGGGGAGCGGTAGAAAGAGCACTGAGCAACAGGTCACGTCTGGGCTCCTGAGTCTACTTTTGGACTAGCTGGTACCCTGGGGCACTTCACCTCTGCCCCAGTTTCTCTGGCTATCAGGAAGACTAAACTCAACAATACATGAAAAAGTCACAGCTGTGCAGGGAGCGGTACAAATGTGAACCACCGATCTTAGCGCTTTTCAGGCATGTGTTTGGATGGGGCCAGGAGATGCTGTGAGAATTCCCTTCTCCTAGCAGCCCTCCTCCTCTCGGGAAGTCTTTCTAGTAGGAATGGGGGGTTCTCACGGGGTGACCCTATTGACCTCCAGGGATCCACCTCCACTGACAGTGGGAGGAGGAAGTGAGAGAAAGATCAGGCCTGCTTCCTCTTCCCAGAGAGGACAAGAGACTGAGGCCACCTGACAGGTAGAGGTGCTGGAGGGGTCTGGGGAGTTTCTCTCCCAGCTCTGGGTGTGCCACTGAGCTGTCCCTGGCCCAGACCCCGCTGGTCTTCCGGGCCAGTCAGCTCGGAGCCACGGGAACTGGGGAGGGAGCAGTGTCGCTGAGCTCAGCGAAAGTGAACCCCCACTGATCCTCAGAGCTGGAGGGGGGCCCACCAGGAGGAGACACTGAGGGAGAAGGGGTGCGGGAATGAAGGTCAAAGCCATCCCTCCTTGTGCTACTTCTCCTCGGCCTTCAGGATTCTTCCTCCATGACCCCAACTCCTAGAAGACCATGCAGAGGACCGTAGCCCTATGGGCAGGCTCCGTGTTCTTAGTGAGAGCCACCGGGACGGAGGAGTTCATTGGAAAATGAGGGGGAAGGATTTTTCTGAGTTGCTGAGAATGCAGTGGGGAAAGCTTTCCTTCTCTTCTCTCCCAAGGTCAGGAAACTTGAAGGAGGATTTAGGGAGGAAGAGGACGTGAACAGTAGGGATGGCAGATGGGGTGTCAGGGAAGGGGCTCCGAAAAGGGACGAGACTGGGTGAGAGATGTAGAGGTTCAGAGAGGAGATCGGGGGCTCAGTGATGGGGATGGGAGGCCTAGAGAGGACTTGATTGACACTTTATTAAAGTCCTTCCCCCTTAAAGAAGTAGATGTACAAGATTAATGCTGGATAACTAAAAACAGAAACACATATCCATGTTTAAAAGCAAGAATGAGAAATCTCTAAGGCCAGTAAATGAGAGGAGAGTCCAGTGGTGGGCAGGAGTTGAAGCTGTACCTCCGAGGAGGAATTCAGCATTCCAATGGGGTGGGACACACACCTGTAGACACCACTAGTGTCAGGCTCCCTACTTAATGCTTGGCCTGGGAAAGTGCTGCCTGCCATAAACAGGACTAAATTATCTCTGCCTGTTAGCCACCTGACCTGGCTTTGGGAGGAAGAAAGAATGCCCATAGGATTAGGATATCTTAAGCCCATCCACATGGATATGGACTCAGGATCTGATATTCATGCCATGAAAAAATCCAAAAAGACACACATAAGAGCTAGTTTGGGGCTAGTGTACTTCTACAAGGCTTGGGCAGATACAGCTGAGCAGTAATACCATAGTGAAAGTGAAAGTGGCTCAGTCGTATCTGACTCTTTGCAACCCCATGGACTGTACAGTCCATGGAACTCTCCAGGCCAGAATACTGGAGTGGGTAGCTTTTCCCTTCTCCAGGGAATCTTCCCAACCCAAAGACTGAACCCAGGTCTCCTGCATTGCAGGTGGATTCTTTACCAGCTGAGCCACAAGGGATATCATAGCGTGGCCTCCAAATCCCAGGGTACAGTCAGGAAAATGTGCTAAAAATAACTATCTCAAGGATAAACCACAACATATAAGAAATACACTATCTTGAGAGACACCTCTCTCATGGGAGGATTCATATTTAAAGAGCTAGAGATAATGGAACAATCTGAAAAGAAGTTTAATATAGTTAAGATCATTAAAAAGATAAAGGAAGATAATAAGAATAAAATAAGACAATAATAATAAAATAAGAATAGGAAGATATCAGACAGAAACATGTAGCAGTTATGAATAGTTATCTAGAAATTTTAGAAATGAATTAAATTCACCAACATTCAATAGATGGGTTAGTAGAGTAAATACAGCTGAAGAGAGAATAAGTGAATTAGAAGCTAGAACTGAAGAAATCCTCCAGAATGAAGCACAAAACAATAAAACAATTAGACATATGAAAGAAATGAGACAAAGAAAATTGAATGAGAAACTCTAGCATTTATATTATTGCTTCCAGAAAAAGATACTGGAAAGAGTGACTAAGTTCTTTCCAGAAATAAGACACGAATTTCTAGATTTAAAAGTCCCAGACTGCCTCATAAGATATCTTTAAAAACAAAACTATATCTAGACACCTTGTCACCAAAGTGTAGAATAACAAGAATAATAATGAAATTCTAAAAGCCACCAGAAAGAAAAGACAGCTTATCTACAAAGGTCCAATAATTGACTTGACAATAAGCATCTCATCAGCAACAACAGATGCCAAAAGACAATGGAATAGTATCTTCAGAGTGCTGAAGGCAAGTAATTGTGAACCTAGAATCCCACACACTGCCAAATGATCATTTAAACAAAGGGCAAAATAAAGACATTTCGACACATTCAGTATCTTAGAAAGCTTCTGTCCTGTAGACCTTCACTGGAAGAGAAGGGCACAGGGCTTGGGAGCCCAAGAGGTGATGGGGCTGAGCTCCATTTCAGACCTCTCCTCAGCACCAGCCAGCCTGAGGAGCTCAGCCCAGCCTGGCGCAGCTGGGGCCCAGCTCAGGTTCTCCCCTCCTGAATGCCAGCCTGCTGTCCTCCTATCCCCTCATGGTAGTGGCCCAGTACCCAAGCTGGGTACCACTGCCAGTCTGGCTCTGAGGGCCTTGCGGAGGCCAGGCCCAAGTTGCTCATGTGACCAGGTACTTGCCTGTCCCTCCACCCTGGGGTCCTCTCCTCCTGCAAGGTCAGCGCCGCCTTACAGAGGCCAATAGATGGCTGGAGTAGTGGGATAAAGGCTAGGTCCCGACACAGGAATTGGGAGGCAGGGACTTCCATTCTCTGTAGGAAAAGAATCACTATCAGAGGGGATGACTGGTGGGGCTGAGCCCACTGGGATGAGAGGCTTCATGGAGCATCTGGCTCCACTCAACCAGTTGGTGCTCTTGGATAATTTCTTAACCTCTCTGAGCCTCAGTTTCTCACTAATGAGAGTATCTACCTAATGAGGATGTGAAGATGAAATGAGATTTAATTCATCTAAATACCAAGCTTTAGATGTATTTTCCTACACAAAATTTTCTTAAAAGAATAATCTCCATCAAATACCCCTGCCTAGCATTATCATCAGTGCTCAGCAGAAAACTGCCAGCAAGTGAAAAGCGAAAGTGAGAGCCAATGAGCAGAGGGAAGAATGTGTGCAGTGCTGGAGGCCCCATTTTCAGGGAAGGGTTTGTGTTCATTCGCTCACTCATCAGTTGCTGCCATTCTGTTGGTGCCAGGCCCTAAGTTGCACTCTGGAGGCACAGAGATGGCCTTGAACTGGAGAAGGACCGTTGGTGAGGAAGACAGCCCAAACCAGAAAGTTCTAACAGACTGTTCAGAGCCTAACTGGTCTTGTGTCTGTCTCCCCACTCATTCCTCTTCCCCAGCCCCCAACCCAATGTAAGCTCCATGATAGCACAAGGTTCATCTGGCTTGTTTTCAGATATCTTCACAATGTCCAAACTATGTCTGAAACACAGAAAGTGCCAAAGAAATACTTGTCGAACGACTGTGTGTCTGAACACTGATAATAGAGGCTGTAGAGGTTGCTATGACAGCATCAAAGAGCTCTTTGCAAACTCTGCCATGAGTTAGAAGTTTCTCAGCAAGGGTTATTTAAATTGAGCCTTTATGGATGTATAGGAGTTCATTAAGTGGAAAAAAAAGTAAAAGGACAAACAGGGACATCCCTGGTGGTCCAGTAGTTAGGAGTCCATCTGCCAATGCCAGGGTTTGATCCCTGGTCTGGAAAGATGCCACATGCCAAGGAGCAGCTAAGCCCGTGCTCAACTGCTGAGCCCATGCACCCTAGAGCCCACGCTCTGCAACAAGAGAAGCCACCACAGTGAGGAGCCCACGCAATGCAGCTAGAGAGTGGCCCCGATCGCCGAACCAGAGACAGCCCCTGCACAGCAACAAAGCCCGGAGCAGCCAATAAGTGAATAAATATATTTTTAAAAAAGGACAGCCACTGGGGTCAGTACTTCTGAAAACATGGAGGTGAGTTCAGGAAACAGCAAGTAATTTGAGTGTGACAGGAATATAGAGTGCAGGGGAGAAAAGAATGAGAAGATACAAGGATGGGGAGATAAAAAAGGGCTGTCAAAAAGTCATTATTAAAATCTGACCATAAAGAAGGTTGAGCGATGAAGATGAAAACTCTTCAGAGTCCCTGGGACAGCAAGGAGATGAAACTAGTCAATCCTAAAGGAAATCAACCCTGAATATTCACTGGAAGGACTGATGCTGAAGCTCCAATACTTTGACCACCTGATGTGAAGAGCTGACTCATTGGAAAAGACTCTGATGCTGGGAAAGACTGAGGGCAGGAGAAGGGGGCGACAGAGGAGGAGATGGTTGGATTGCATCACTGACTCAATGGACTTGAGTTTGAGCAAACTGTGGGAGATAGTGAAGGACAGGGAAGCCTGGCGTGCTGCAGTCCATGAGGTCACAAAGAGTTGGACACTCTAACCACCTGCCTGGATGTGATATTCCAGAGAGGATAGTGTCTCCAGCCCTCACCGTTGCCCTAGGAAGGTCCCTCCCTGCAAAAATTAAGGGTCTTATCCAAAAGGGAGTTAAGGGTCTAGTACCCCTTGAGAAAGGGGACAGTCACGGCTCATAGTTCCTATAGTTGTCTCAAGTTGGGATGAGGGTGGGACAAGACACCTCCTTGTCTTGAGTGAGTGCTACCTGCTGCCCCCTTGTGGCCTCAGTAGAATTGAGCAGCAAGGAGGCTGGCCAGGTGGTCTTTTTTTTCATAATCCCAGGGGTCCCTGGTCTCCAGCATCAACCTCTGGGAGTTATCCCAACCACCAGCTGTCCACCAATCCTATCTAACTGCTCTGTTTATTCCATGCATACTCAAGGCTGCACCAATGGGTTTGGGGAGAAAGAGCAAAAGGAGACCATTCATTTTTAGTAAAGTCTTGTTCTTTCTTACTCACACACACACCCCACCCTTGGCCAGAAAGCAACCATGTATGCAGGGGGTCAGGAGACTAATGTTTTGGTTTCAGCTCCACCCTATTCATTCAGTGACCTTGGGCAAGTCACTGCACTTCACTGGGCCTCCTATGTCTTCATCCATAATACAGGGATCACCATCCCTCTTCCTGTGTCCCCTGCAGGGTCACTGTGAAGATCATTGGGAGGACAGACGCTGCAAGTGCTAGGAAAAATGTCTAAGAGTGCTCCGGATGTAAGGGGATCGTGCTGGGTATTAGATAGGGGCTCTCTTGGGCTGTACCAAAGTGTTTGTTTACACCCGCATGGGCCCTGCTGGCGGGGAAATTTAAAGGGAACGTGCTCAGTAAGGCAACTGGTCAAAATATCTGCAAATTAAGAATGAAGTTTGTGGGAAAATGGGGCCTCACTCACTTGTCTGAGATTCCAATGGTGCTTGGGTTTTGGGGAATGAATGGAAGAGCAGCAAGGTGTGACAGTGCAGTGGCCTCAATGCAGGAGTTAGCCAGGAAATAAGAGCTGAGCTTCTGCCCTTTCTCTGAGCCCAGAACCCCTTCTGGGTGCTCCTCCTTCTCATGAGCCCTCTCTTGGAGCCTCTCCATGTGGGGCTGGGCACAGGCTATCAGTAAATTACCTGCATGACTCACTGAGACATGTTTGGGTACAGGACGGTGGGAAAGTCAGACAATCCCCTTCAGACAAATCCAGGGCTAGAATGAAGGGGGCAGACCAGACCTATGGTGACAGCATCCCCTACTTCGTCTGCCTTGATGACAGGACCATGGATCCAAAACCTTGCGGCAAGGAACATCTGCTTTTGCCAAAGAATGTTTTCTTTCTCATATAGCATGAATCTCTCACCTGGTCGCATCTCTCTTTTTGCTTTGGTGGTCAGGAAGCTCAGGATCAAATGTGAAACCTCATTTTAAGAACTCTGTCTCCGTCATTGCAACCAGAACATTTGTTCTTGTTTTCAGTGATTCAGATTTCCTACTCAATAGTCTTCATAATTCTGTCATGTTTTATTATTTCACTGTGTATGTTTTCAATGCAAGACATATCGTCTTTTCTTGTGGAGTAAGGTAAGGTCCATTAGGTAAATAACTGAAAATGAAACAGATGTCCAAGAGCTTACCACGGTTGACAATGGGGGATATTTGGTGAGGGAATTCTGTGGGCCTTAAGAGTTAGACTTGAAATCATCTATTAAAGCCTCTTCCCCAGCCTGGCCTCCACCCCTTAAGAGAGTCCTGGAAAGAAGTTGCCCAAGGTTTTATGACATATTACTACCTGTGAAAACAAGAGGTCCTCTCCTGGCACCCAGCTCTCTGCTCTTCCCATGACATCAGGCCTCATTCTAGCAGTAAATGGCATGGTGAAGGTAAGGAAGACGGCTCACCACTGCCTCTGTGCCCAATGAAGAAGTGGCATGCTCTTTCTCTGCTCCCTACCTCAATTAACAGGGAGCAAGTCCTGGATATAGACGCCTTCTGACCTGCTGGCTGACAAGGGGCCTGGGCCGCCCTCCATGGCAGATGCCAGGCCTCTGGTAATGGGCATGGCCATAGCAGGCAGCTGAGTGCCAGCATGTGCCAAGGCCAGCGTGGAGGGACTTACTCAAGGCCTTGCTTGAAAGAGAGAGAGAGCTTCCTCTGTGAGCGATGCTCTCTTGACCCTCAGTCAAGAAGGACACAGGCTGAATCTGGCCCACGTGCCACACACAGCCCAGGAAGTAAGGCAGGCAGGCAGGCAGCCCCAAGCAAGGGTCCCATGAATGTCCTCAGACACAGAAACCCAGACTCCAAATTATCTAAAAAGAGATTTATTGCATTTCATGCAGTTTGAAGTCCATGCAGCAAAGGAGACTAGCACAATTTTTAATGCATTTAAAAATAAAATAAAGTTGAAAACGGGGGGTGGGGGGGTATGCACAAAGTTCTAGTCTCCTTGGGTCCCTGGAAGAGAAGGGTTTGGGAATGAAACCATCCACTCTCCATGGCAAATGAGTCTTGTAAATGCAAGGAATGTTCCCATGGCCTCTGGAGGAAAATCCACAGAGCTCTGGGGCAGGAGCAGGGCCCAGGGAGAAGAGCACTAGTGGAAAGGAAGCTACACACGCCACCTAATTTCACCTGAGGGCAGAACATGGTGGCGAATCCTGGGGCAGCGGCTGTTCTGAGAGTCGGGAGACTACACACACCCCTGGGGAGATCTGCTCCTAAAAGAAGTGGCGGTAAGAACCCAAAAAAGTAAAACAAAAGAAATATTTCTTAACCACACTCTTTGAGAAAATGCCATAAATATGTTATTTAATATTTTCATTTCATAGCATTGGACACACAGCTCAACATATTGAAATATTGATTCCTTGGAGAAAATAAAAATGAGAAAAAAGGAAATAAAAAATATTGCATCTTTCTGTTGGAGAATCTAGGCCCCCAGGCTCAGGGCGTTGTGCACCAGTGTCCTAGCCTGCAGGAGGCACAGAGGTTGGCGGGGTCCTCTGAGGAGGGAGGCGGTGCCCATCGCCTGGGGCTGTATGGCAAAAATTGTGTTGGGTGTCTTCGGCCTCGCCAGCTCAGGCCCTCAGTCGCCGGTCACCTGGGGGGCCTGCCCGTCAGAGGGCTGGTTGGCTGACTGGATGAACATGGGCTGGGCGAGGTCCTGGCCAGCAGGCATGGTGACTTGCTGGATCTGGTAGAGCTGCTGCGAGGAGTGGAGAGGAGAGAGGAGAGAGCGAGGTCACCCCAGGGAGAGGTGCATGCAGCTCCCTACGGGCCTCGAGTTGGCTGGGGGCCCCCAGATACCTCAACCACCACCCACTGCACAGCATTTGACGGGGGAGGGGAAGCGGCAGTCTGCTGGGTTGGGGGCAGCAGACCCAGGAGGTGCCAGCTGGCAGGAGGGGGGTGGGCAGGGAGGAGGTGCGGGGGAGGGGGTTGCATTTCCTGCGGCTTTCACTTCTCTGGGCTCTGCCTATCCCGTTAGCTCAGAGCCTTGAGCTTGCTGCACGCTGTTCCTCTGTGACAAACACAAGCAATGTGAACCACTGTACCAGCAGCCTGGAAGTCAGCATTTCCCCAACTCTTGGTAATCTTCACTGGCAGGGGCAGTAGGGATTATCTCCCCTCTTTTTCCTTAGAGTGTCTGGTTCAGGCTGAGGCCCCTGCACGGGCCCTGATGGGCAGGCAGGTCACCTGGGATTAGTCGCTTCCTACAGCCAAGACCCGTGAGGGGTGGAGAAGATGCTCACGGAGCCACTAAGAAAGGTTAGGGTCAATGGGACACAACTTCTCGGGTGTTTCCACAGAAACCCCACAGCTAAGACCCCCTGACATAGGAGACCTGAGTGTGAGCCTAGCACCTGGTGCCGGCAGAAGCCAGAGCTGGGTCCAGATGCCAGCTCCTCCCCACTCTGGGCAGCAGAGAGCACAGGCTTACCCATGCCATCCTGCCATGTCCTCAGGGGTCTCCGGGTCCAGAGCACGGAGGGAAAGGCGGAGGGAAAGGCGGAGGGAAAAGGGAAGATTCCTTCCTCACGTGGGTTTAGAATTACTGAATTCCAGGCACAGAGAGAGTGGAGAAGTCACGTGTTCTCTGCATTTCAACTAATCCATGAGATTAGGAAGAGCACAGCTTAGAGAAAAGCTGTTCTTAAAAAAGGAGACTGGAGACCTGCACGCTAGTCCTGGTTCTGCAATGAACAGCCAGGCAAGCACAGACAAGGCACTTCCCACCTCCAGGGCTCAGTTTACTCATCTGTAAAATGGGCATGGGGGCTATATAAAGTCTAGGGTTAAACTCCCACAAGTCTATAAACCTAGAGGACAGGCAAGACTTGTTTTTAACAACTTCTGTCCACTTCTTGTTAGAAGATGATGGGACAGCTCCCCTAAGCACCAAACCCACACATAGCACCCGCTGCCCTCCAACAACTCCCCATCCTCTGTGCCTGCCTTGGCTGGCGTCCTACCTGTCCATCCGTGAACTGGCTGAACTGCTGTTGTCCTTGCTGGACCTCTGTCTGAGTGATCTGTAGGAATCAATAAGGCAAAGTAGGCAGATGAGCTGCAGGGTCTGGTCCAGCAGTCCAACCAGCCTACCAGCGAGGAGAGGGTCATGAAGATCAAATGGACAGTGCATAGGAGGTGCCCAGAACGAGGCCTGGCACAGCACAGTGGCTTGACGAGTAGCAGGAAAGCAAGGGTCCCTCCCCACCCTCGAGCACTGATGGCTACTCAGAGTCGGCATCACAGACATGCCTGTGGAGATGCCAATATACAACTTCCACAACCATCTCTCTTAATATCCACCCAAACTCCACCCCCACTCAAAACCACCCCCTCACTACAAGGTCTTTCTGAGGGCTGAGGCTCAAGTCAAAACAAAAACACCTAGCTCTTAGATGCTGACAGGACAGGGCACAACATTTACAGTTTAGGCAGAAACCCTAAGAGTCTGTCTTTCAACCTGTGATGGCAGACTGCAAACACTTGGCAAAGTAGTGAGTGGTCGGTGGGCTCCAAACCAAACCCTTATCACTTAGATTATCTCACTGGAATACGAAACACCCTGGCGAGCAGGTGGCCTTGGCCCTAGAAGGCCTTGTGGCAAACCTATGAAGTACTTTTTCCGAGACAGGCCACACACAACCTCTGGGCCAAGGGTGGGGGCGGGGGCCAGTAAGGAAACTGTTTGTCACATGTACTTAAAATCTTATGTGGGCATTTTAAATACATTTTATAAAAGAAATTTACTGACATGGAGAACTGCCATCATCTAATGCCAGCTGCTAGAGACAGCTTGGTAGACTTGAAAAAAGACTGAAGAATGTTTGTGTGTATATGTGTTACCTATGGAACATTTGACTAGCTCATGTTTTCTGTGTACCTTCTCCTGGAATCATCACAGCCACCCTGCAAGGTAAGGGCTGTCTTCTCGAGTGTCCTCACAATGGCCAAAAACAAGCCATCAGGCCTACCCATGGGGCTGCGAGAACAACAAGGGGACAGGTATGAAAGGGGTTTCTTAACTACTGTTCTTTGTTTTGAATCTTTCTCCTCCCACGAGGGCAGGAGTTAAGTTTTGTCTTTCCATCTCCCAGTGCAAAGGAAGTACTGAAGAAATGCCTGCAGGATAAAGGAGTGATCCCGAAACAAATGGAAAATATACCTCATAGATGAGGTTTTCATTGTGCCCTGTGGTCAGCAGGACTGCCCTTCACATCAGTTGAACAGAGTTTCATTTACCTTTAAATTCCATTTACATATAATTTATTCAACAGTCATTCAGCAAACATTTACTGAGCACCTACTAAGTGCCAAACTGTTACAATTACAATCCGTCAATCAATTCTTATGAAGACTCTTGACTGTCCTCGGGTGCCTCTTCCTGCTTCTTTCTTCCTCTCTGTAACACCCAACTCTCCCCACTTTCTGGCTTTAGTTCCTGGTCCCAAAATTGACCTCTGGGGAACCAAGCACTCTTCCTTCTCATTTCTTCCCATCCTCTGCCACAGAAAGTTTCTGGATCCTAGGCTAGAATCTTACAAGTTTAAAGGGGGTGGGTACACTAAAGGGTGGGGCAGTCTTGAGATCTGATTCCCTGTCAGTGAGCAAGCCAAGGAAGCCTGGATTTGGAATGGGCCCTTTAACCATCCCAGAGACCAAACGCAACTCAGAAGCCCTGCTTTTGGCTCATTCCTCATATTTCCCAAATGAGATCTTTGGAGACCTGCTCCACAAACTCAGCTCTGTCACCACTGTCAATAGATACATCACCAGAAATGCAACTGGGCCAGACAAGTCCAGCTCTTAAACGATCACTGCTTTTTTGGGCCTGAGGCAAAAGAACTGATTAACAATGCCTCCCCGCCCAGCATCCATGTCCCCTGCAAATAATGCCCACACCTGCAATCCCCACGCCCAGGGAGGTGGCCCCCTCAGCACCTGTGGCTCACAGTATTCAATATCTTGGTGTGTGAGCGGAGAGGAGGGGGCACAAGAAGGTGGGGGGGGGGGAACCTAAGTAGCTTTCCAAAGGGCACAGAGGATGCCAGGACACAACAGTCATTCCGGTTTAAACATGGAAACTGAGCCTGACGATGAGGCAGCCTGTGAAAACGTTTCCTTCAGTCAGACCTGCGCATTTCCACACATCAGGCTCTCCTCAGGTATCCTGAGACTTCCTCTGCCTTGTGTTTCCTTGTCCCTCGAGAACGAGACAGTGAAGAGACACACTTTGAATCCAGTCCTCTGATAAATCCCACCTGTCCCCTGGGGTGCAGAACATGTGCAGAATGTGGAGGTGGCTCTCGCTGAGGATAGGGTGCCAGGGAGTTGTGTGCTGAGCCCTCCTCTGCAGGCAGCAGCCAGCTCCCGCTGGCCCCCCAACTCAAGCCCTGCATCACTGGGGGACATACCTGTTGGGCATTGGTGGCAAGCGTCTGGATCTGTCCTTGTACGACTTGGGTGCCTGATACAGGCTGGGCTAAGCGGATATACTGCAGCTGGCCGGCATTCAGCTGCACCTATGGCAAGGGCAGAGACAAGCAGACCACAGGGGACTGAATGCAACCTCGAACAGGCAAACTTTCCATGACAAGAAATGCTGATTGTCCCCTACCCACCACCCAAAGAAGCCAACTCTGAAAAGCTCCTTTTAAACAGAGACCCAAACAAGCAAAACCGTAACATCCCAACCCCATCAGTCACACAAAAGAGCATGCTCCTTGAATGGACTCGGGGGAAATTCCCAGAGGGTTTTGTCATACATGTGAGAACTGCATGGCTGGACCCTCAGTATTCACTGGCTCTTAGCTGTCTGCTCACAGTTTATGCTAGGAGTTTATGCCCAACTGTCTGACATTATTGGAATGCTTGTACCTTAAGTGTGGGCCTTTCTCTCCTCCATCTCCACCCTTCACTACCCCAGTTCCTGGCTAATCTAACACTGAGAAGAGCCCCACCATCCACCAGGAGCCCAGAGCAGACGGCCATCATTCAGGACCACAGCCCAAGAACTACCCAGCCCCATGCTGCACATCTTGGAAGAGAAAGCTGGCCTGCTTAACTATCTCTGTCCCCAAGAGCCAGGACCAATGTGGGTCTGTGGGACTTTTAGGATCCTTGGTATTCAGCACTAGCCTCTGGCCAAACACCTCCCAAGGGGAAGCTGAATCAATAAATCTTTCACAGAATACTCCATCATGGGAAACTAAAGCTACAAAAATGCCCTTAGAGTCCCTCAGGCTTACGATTAAGTCTCAGATAATACAATAATACCACATGCTGCATTTAATTGCATGCTAAAAGCCTTAACTCGGGCTCTTAATGCTCCAGCTTACCATGAAAGTATTAGTGCTTTGAGCGTGAGGATGAGCAGAGGACCAAGGCAGCTACAATGCGAGGGGAACTGTGGCTCAGCAGAGAAAACAGTCAGCAAAGGAAGACTATGGACATCATGCTTGGGATATGGAAGATGAAAGAGGCTCCAGGAAGACCGGCAGATATAGTCTCCCTCCATCTGGGGGCCTAGACACCACCCTCTAGAAAAAAAGCTGTCTGGTCTGCTCTTCTTTTAAGGGTGAGCTTCTTGAGGGTAATAGGCAACTCATGCCTCTGTCCTGGAGAAAATTTTCCTCTTGCCTTCAAGAGCTAACTTCATTATATGGGCTTTTACTTCCATGAGTAAATGCTGATAGGATGAAACTCCTGCATACAAGTGTTAAATCAAACTGCTTCTCTGAAACTTCAGCTTCAAAGAGGATTTGTTCATCAAGAAAAGATGAACACTGAACCAAGAAAAGAGGAACACTGAAGTTCCTGGTAGAACATTCCAGAATTGTGTAAGGCAAGATGGAGGGACACAAAATCTAAACCCACTAAGAGTCCGCTTTAAAGGAGACAGGGCAAGATATTGTGACCTACCGTCATTTCTCTCCTGAGAACTTGCCAAGAAGAATTGCCAGGAAGTTGTGATGCCAAGCCTAACCCCCCACTACATCCCACAATGCAGCTTCCAGGCCAACGTTAAATTGCTTACGAGGAGGAAGACAGCTGCATGGAGGCTTGGGAAACCTCATGTGCCGAGATTGATGTTGGTTGGTCCCAGGAGTCTCCAGAACTCCAGCCAAGGACATGGGATGAAAGACTGCAAGAACCCTGGTCCCAGGAGTGGGGGAAGGTATACTGCTGGCCATAGGGATTTTACATTTCCCAGCTGGAAAGAGCACTTTGCAGAAACTCAAACGTGACTGAAAACTTGTGAGCCAAACAGTTCTAAGCAGTTCTTAGAAGCAAGCTCTTCTTTTAAGCTTGGGCTTAAATATTTGGGGACGTTCTGCTCTTCAGTCCTCTACCACAGGGATAATCCTGGGGACCCTCACACCCTTTTAACATTAACTACAGAGCAAAGAAGCCCACCCCCCTGGATGGAAATCAACCCTGAATATTCACTGGAAGGCCTGATGGTGAAGCTGAAGCTCCAACACTCAGGCCACCTGATGAGAAGAGCCGACACACTGGAAAAGACCCTGACGCTGGGAAAGACAGGGCAGGAGAAGGGGGCAAAAGAAGATGAGATGGTTGGATGGCATCACTGACTCAATGGACATGAATTTGAGCAAACTCTGGGAGATAGTGAAGGACAGAGAAGCCTGGTGTGCTACAGTTCATGAGATCGCAAAGAGTTGGACATAACTTAGCAACTGAACAGCAACAGAGCAAAGAAGCCCACTCCCTGGGCTTTCCAAAGAGGAGCACAGTTCCCTTCCTGGGAACCAGCACTCCGCTAAGTCTAGAAATGCAGACTCCTGCAGAAGCATACAGTGAAGACTAAGTCCTAAACTCTGCAACAAGTCTTCTGTGGCCCCAAGTCTGTAAAAGACTCAGGTTAAAGTTACTATGAAGTGGGAACTCTACTCTGGTTTAGATGATCTTATTTTGGTGCTCTCACATGCAAAATTGAGAACCATTTATGAGAGAAGTCATGGGTTGGTGGCTGCAAGGAATCTGAAATCGATGCGTGCTTGTGTGCGTGTGGTCACCCCACCCCAACCCTGCCCTATTTAAGAAGGAAGGGTGGGGGAAGGAGATGGAGAGAAGGGGGTGGGGAGAAAGAAAGAGAGAGGTGACAAAGAAAGAGACAGAGTGATGCACATAGCCCACTTCCCTCAGCTTTCTCTTGGCCTATTACTCTGTTAATTAAGAAGAGCTCCCCAAAACAGAGCTAAGGATACTTTTCAAGCTTCCTTCAAAGAGGAAGTGGTTAGCCAAGTCCAAGTGAGGTTCTGTATCTGCCAACATTTCATTAACAATAGGAAAGGTGAGGCAGGAACAGACCTGCTCTATGTCATGCATTTTCCACATTTTTTGTGGCAAGCTGACCAATGACTAGGTGGCACATGTTAAGACAAGGACTTTCTCCATTTTTTTTAAACAAAAAAACAAGTACAAGTGAAAAAGCCAATAAATATAAGAAATGAAATCCCTCAAGGCACACAGGAAGTAGCAGTCCACAGTGAAGCAATGGGTAAGTTAAATGAAAGCCAAAAATACACTTTGTTGCAGGCTCCACTGGGAACTGACTCATGAATATGCAACAAGTGTATTTATGGCCTTCTCTATACACCTCCCTCTTATTCTCTGCAAATCAAGACAGGACTGCCTCACAGGGCCTTTGGCCTTGGCATGGAATAGTGGCTACAATGACCTCTCTGCACAGGCAGCAGGAGGGGAACTCTAGAAGCGCTGCCCCATAGTGGTGAGTCTGAACCTGGATTAAAGGAAAGCAGGGAGTACACAGTGAAGCCAGCTGTGGTCTAGGGTCATGGAAATACAGGTTTACAACAAAGTGTGTGTCTGTGTCTGTGTTGTGTGTGTTGTTGTGTGTGTTATGTGTGTGTGTTATATGTGTGTGTGTCTGTGTTGTGTGTGTTGTGTGTGTGTCTGTGTTGTGTGTGTGTTATATGTGTGTCTGTGTTGTGTGTGTTGTTGTGTGTTATGTGTTATATATGTGTGTGTCTGTGTTGTGCGTGTGTTATATGTGTGTGTGTGTTGTGTGTGTGTCTGTGTCTGTGTGTGTGTTGTGTGTCTGTGTTGTGTGTGTGTCTGTGTGTGTGTTGTGTGTGTGTGTGTACTGACATCTCTAACTGTTCCTGACTACACTGTCGCGCACAGCGCCGCACAGACCCGAGGGCAGGGCAGGCTTACCGGGATCTGCTGGATCTCTCCTGTGTTCGTGATGATCTGCTGCATTACCTGCATGGTCTGCCCAGCGCCGCTCTGGGCCTGCTGGGCTTGGCCTTGTGGCTGGGCCTGGACAATCTGCACCTGCTGCCCTTCTCCAACTTGCATGGTGACAGGTGTGGTCTGGAAGGAAGAGTCATGAAAACGCTGACCGAGTTCTAGCCCAGAGCCCAGGCCTACCAAGGGGTTAATGCTGAGCTGTTAACCAGGAGCAAACCCTCCTGAACACCTGACCTCATCTCAACACCAACAATACTCAACCTACAGAGTCCCCTGGGACTGTGCACACTCAGAGCACTGATAAAATCATTCTCCAAAATAAAAGACAGGAAAGCCGAATGGATTTTTTTGGCTCAGAGTGCAAAGTATTTGCCTCAGCCCCAATACCTCTCTCTATGCTTCAAATGGTGCAACTTTTCACAGCCCCTTCAGTGACAGAAAGGCACGTATCGTAAAAAAAAGAATTAAAAGCAACTATGATAATTCTCCCGAGACATGGCTGAAGTCAAGCCTGGAGCAGGTGAGTCTGGAGGGCAAACCAAATGGGAAGTGGGGTCAGTTTAGGACCCTAGGCTGCTTCCCTGGCATGCAAGGCCCTGGAGAAAACATAAAGGGCACACTGGCTGGCACCCCCACTTAGTCAGAGTGACTCCAGCCCACGCTGGCCAGCTGGCTGCTCCAGATCACAGCATGGCTTCCCACAGGAGAGGCAAATACCCTTAAGACCTGGACACTGTTAAGACCTGGATCTTAATTGAGGCTATGTAAGTAATAGAATTTAACACTTTAACAGAATTTACCAAGAATGTTAACCTTCTAGAAATAGGAATCTCAGATTTAAGGAATTTCTGTCTAATGTATACAAAGATTCTGTGTCTCACACACTTAGAGGATTATCCAACCCAACGAAACTTGCTCCTTCGAGACACAGTGGATTCAAACTGTCAAGAGGGTCAGTTATTTCTTTAAATCTCACATCTTTACCCCTGTAAAGATGCGACCTTTACAGCTTCCAGTGTAAGTTGCTCATCTGGTGGGGTGCTAGGAGAGCCTTTAACTACACCTGCACCCCAAAGCCCTCACTTTGGGTATGATTTCTCCCCACTTGAAATCAAGAATCACCTCCTAAGATGACTCAGAGTCTCAATGAATTCTGGTCTTCAATCGATGTTGTTATCCCGATTGCTCTTACATTCTGACCGCACAGGTCTACTCTGCAGTAACATTACCTGGGAAGGGGAGGGTGTTCTGGGAACTGTAGATGAGAAATGACTACGAACTGTAGGCGGGTAGGGAGAAAGATGACAGAGGGTACTGCATGCACGCAGTGGGCCAGGTCAACAGGAAACATCTCCCGTTGTGACACCATGATCTCCAACTTAGCCTGCTCCCCAAACCTCTGTAAAATGTTTCCAATTTTATGACAGATTCACTTGACCAAAATATACTTTCTTCCCAATTTTAATATGTGTTGGTCCTATAAGGGTATCTGAGCTCAACCTGAAAGAGCCACTCCTACAGACCTAGGGAGGTGTGACAAAGCATAGCCACAAGGCCTTCCTGAACCAGTCAGACAGGGGAACAAGAGTTGGGAGATGCCGGGAGGAACCAAGTTCACCATCCTCTCAAGCCTTATCAGCTCCAAGCTGAGCAAGTTCAGTGTGGCAGAGAAGAGGTAGATAAAATTCTCGCTGACTTAAAAAAAAAAAATCATACTGCCAACTCATCACTGTACTACCAACTCAATTTTCCCAAGAGGATTTCCGAGGTACTTCTAAATCATTTCAGGAAAATGAGGGCTCATGTTAGCCTGGCAGATGTCAAATCACATACTGCGTGCCCTGCAGTCGGGGTGCAATAGTCATGAGCTTTTCAGAATGATTAGCCAATCAGGGCCAGCTCTTGGCAGACTCCCTAGAAGTTTGCCGGTACAGGGATAAAGCCTTAGGCAGGCAAAGCGCTCACCACTGCAGAGGCACAAGCACTGGCCAAAGAAGGTCCCTGAGGCATCATGCTGCAGTGAATGCCTCGAGGCAGGGACTGGGATGTGGTCATCTTTAAACCCCTCCTGCCTAGCAACGTGTCTGGCAAAGAGCAAGCACCTCCATAAACTTTCAAATAATGGATAAAAAAGTGAGCAGGGAATAAATTCTAAAACCATAATAATTTGAATCTAGCTCTGCCCCAATGTTTTTTCTTTAGGCAGACCTAGCTCCTTACTAGAGAAGGCAATGGCACCCCACTCCAGTACTCTTGCCTGGAAAATCCCGTGGACGGAGGAGCCTGGTGGGCTGCAGTCCAAAGGGTCGCAAAGAGTCGGACACGACTGAGCGACTTAGCCGCAACAGCAGCAGCAGCAGCAGCTCCTTACTAGGATACACATGGCTGTTTAGAGTGTGTCCTCTGCCTGCCTTTTCACGCTGCCTAGATGCTCCCCTGTGCCCAATCTCCCTCCCCTCCTACCACTTCCAGGGCTGTTTCTCCCCGCCTTTGCTCATGCTGTGCCCTCTCCTGGGAAAGCCCTCCTTCCCCCCATCATTCCCTCTAAGACTCACACAGTTCCTTCCAGAGAGCTTTTCTCTGGCACTCTCCGCGGCCACCTCCTCACATCTTTTGTCAGGTAGCCCTTGCGAAGCCCTCCCTTAACACCCTCTACACAATCCTACGAGTATCTTCCACTTCCCGCATGGCGAGTGGTGTCATCTGTCAGTATCTGTAGCCCCAACGAGATTCTTAAATTCTTAAAAATAGGGGCTGGTTTATTCATGCTTGTATCCTCAACACAGCTTTGGACTTTAGCTAAGAGGACACTCAACGTCTAACGGATACACAATGACTGATAGGGAATGTGGAGTCAGGACTCAGGAAACACAGTTCTCTTCAGCCTTTCATGATCCCCAACAATGTGGATATTAACAGCTTTCACAACAATACTATCGGGAGAGAAGGAATCTTCTGATTACTATTATAAAAAGAGAAGGTCAGTGGACACATCCGGTGGGAGACAGAAATGAGGAAAAGGAGAGGAACTGTATGTTATCTGGCAATGATGCCTGATCGCCCCCTTAAAGATACAAGTTCCAATTCTGGTGGGGAGACGCAGACCGCAGGCATGGAGTCCACCTCAAAGACCTTATACGAAGATGTCACTCTCTTCAAGGGGGCATCTAGAGACTTTTTTCCTCCTAAAATGTTTTAGGGCCTCCAGAGAATGTCCTGTTCACTGCACTTTCCTCATTTGACCCATGAGGATGCCAGGGTCTAGAGAGACTAGGTGACCCATCACCTCAGCGGCCGGGTCTGGGGGCAAGTCCAGGTCTTCAGAATCCAAACCCAGTGCCCTACAATGATCTGACTGCCCATCTGCCCCAGCCCCACTTTGTCCATCCCAAATCTAAGGGGTGCTATCTTGCTGGGCCGGCACCCTCTGCTGCTCACAGACCTGGCCCTGCTGAGGCTGTGCGATGATGATCTGCCCAGGCTGGATGGTGGTCGTGGAGCTGGTGGTCTGCTGGCCTTGCTGCTGCCCCTGGACTTGAACAGCAGTAGGCTGCTGAGCCAGCGTGAAGTAGTACTGGACGGGCTCGGCAGGAGTCACAGACTGGCGCACCTCCTCCTGTGGGGCAGAAGGAGAGACAGGTAAGAGGAAAAGAACCGACTCAGCAGCCACCGCAGTGAATTTCCATTCTTCCCCCAAACGGGCTCTGCGCAGTTGCCAGCTGAATGCTGAGTTCTCCACATTTGAAGCCAAGGGAAAGTGGAATTTGAAGAGACCAGTTGTGCTAAATCGAACTAAAAATAACAGATTCCATAGGCTTCACAAAACAAACATACAGCCAATTTTCTGAAGTACAGAGTAATCACCCATTGCGTGATGAGTTGCAAATGGGCAAATAATTACCGTAACTAAAAACCACGCACTGGCAGTGCTTGTCAGTAAATGCTGTCAAGGCCCATGATCTGAGAACAGTGCTAACTGCAAGTACCCCAGACACTCAGGCTGGCTCCCAAACTCTCGAATAAGCAGCATCTCCTTATTTCATGCCCCCACCACCTCTGGAGGAAAAGAGCAGGGGAAAGGGACACAGGGCTTTTGCTGGGTTGGAATTTCAGAAGCAAATGTCAAGACCAAGAACGCTGGTAGGCAAGAGCCCAGCTTTTCACAGCATGTCGAGAGCTCAGTGGTCACTAAGGTCGTGTCTATCCAGCAACCCACGGGGCCTGAGGGACAGCTCTCCACTGGGGTGCTGCCTTGGCTGACTAGGGAGGTTGCATTCTGGCCGACCTGCTGGGTGAAGAGACTGTTCCTTCTTCAGCAGACGTTTTCCATGGCAGAAGGAGTAAACAACCCTCTCCCAGCCACCTCGAGCTCACAGCTGAGAGTGTAGGATGTTTACACACACTACGGCATGGTTACAGTCTGAGGGTCCGGGGTTGGTCGGCCCCTGACCACTGACACAGAGATCGGCGTCTGCTCCGGACGGCCCTGCGACACACGGAACCCCTGCCTGGGACAACAGAAACAGTACAAACATACAGCCACTCGGCTGGCTGAGCAAAATATCAGCTACATTTACTCACTTCTGTGCCCTGAACTAAGTTTTTCAGGCTCAAGGAAAAAGGAAAAGACTTCTCCAAGGCAGAGACCCTGTGGATTGCCTCAAAGCTCCCCAAAGGGACATACACGGTTGGTACTGACCCTGTCTCCAATCTGTGCTTCCATGGTCCTTTTCTCATGAAACCTTTTTGTACTTGCTGGTCAAATTCAAGCCTATGAAGGCAAAGCCTCGATCTCTCTTGCCCCCTACTGTCCCTATTACCATTCTCTTTTCAGGCACTCAATAAGCAGGTACTAAATGATAAATGAATTCATAGGGCCAGGCAGACAATTGGAGGTAGGAAAGTTTTTTTTTTTAAACCCAAGCTGCGTGCATGCTTAAGTCGCTCGGTCACGTCTGACTCTTTGTGACCTCACGATCTGCAGCCCACCAGGTTCCTCTGTTCATGGGATTTTCCAAGCAAGAAGAGTGGAGTGGGTTGCCCTTCTCTTCTCCACGGGATCTTCCTGACTAAGGGACTGAACCCAGGTCTCCTGCACTGCAGGTAGATTCTTTACTGGCTGAGCCACCAGGGAAGCCCTGACCCAAGTTGGGAGTATGACAAACACTCCTGAGCCCAACAACTGTCAGCAACAGACAAGAACCCCTAAACTCTTGCTCCCTCTAGGATTCTGCAGCCCCCGTGTGGGGATACACTTTTGTCCACTGTAGGATGGGGCTGGGTACTCTTTTGCTTCCGGGGAACTGGGGGCCCAGGATACTAAAACTAGGACTGTGGAGATCTAGCTTCTGAGAAACTTGGATCTCAGCATGCAAGGTTCCCTGATGGCCATCCACCCAGTCTAGGCAGACACTTTGAACACTCTGGGTTTCTAAGCTAGCCCTTCAACAGGAACCAACTTTCTAAGTTAACGTATTCTGTGCTTCAGGCCCAAACAGTATGAACCCTGGACATGATCATGCTAAGGCAGAAGAAAAAGGAAGCCCCCTTTTATTTGCATCTAGGTCTTAGATTCCTGAACAACTTAACTGTGACATTATCTCCATTTCAATTCTAACTTTTCACCATTATAAATAAAGGTCCACCAGTCAACTAGATCTTGGCTATGACATGGGTAATACTGATACCCTCCCTAGCCAAGAAACAAAGGCCAACTACTCTTTTCAAGGCTCCTGAAATACGTTCAATGAATTTATTTTCCCACTCAGAACTCCCTTCCCATTTTATAAAAAACATTAACCATTAAAGTCCAAACGTAACTTGAAAAAGCTCTTGGGTGATGAATGAGTATAGAGGACTAAGAACTCCAGAACTAACCTGTAGGAAGTCTTGGGGAGTAGGGAGCCCCTGGCCTTCACCAGCCATTGGCCTGTGACTGTTCTGTCTCCAGTTATCCTTGACTACAGCGAATGTGCAAATGAATACTGTCTTTTTGCCAGAAAAATAGCAAACACTTTACCACTTTCAGAAGCTAAAATATCCTTTGCCAAAAGCTGTGAGAACATGTAAAGAGCTTCTCCTATGCTGCCTACAGTACCCTCTTAAGCTGTTTATGAACTAGGCAATGTCTGGGACACTCTGTGAGTAACAAATAGAGGCACCAAGGTTTGCCTTATGAGGACAGGCATGTCAGCTCTCAAATCACTGGAATGGAAGGAAGCGTATCTAAGCTGCTTCTGCATTAGAAGACTTATTCTGCCAATGGAAGTCAAGCTAGAAAGGGAGTGATTATGCTTGGTTTAAAGAAATGGGTGAAGAGGAAATGACATTTTAATGAGCAGGAACTTTCAACTCATAGCTTTATGGGGTAAAAGTCAGGCCCCAACTCTCTCCTGCTTGAGTAGTCTTTACTTGCTTCACCAAAGAACAAGAGACATCCCCAAGCATCTTTGAGAAGTCAAGGACCTTAGATCAACAACTCAGTATTTCTGGCTCGTTTCTTTCCCCAGCAGCGGGAAGCCACCCCGTGTGCTAGAACAATCTCCGAATGACTGATCAATCCAGGACGGGGCACTTGCCCAGCTGAGCAGTAGCCTCCCCGAGCAGAGTGCCTGCTCTTGGAATCTCTGCAGCAGAGGAGTCTGATAACGCCAGAGCAAGAGCAGCATCGCCTCCTAGGGCCATCACCACAGTGCTGCACAGCCAGCTTCCTTCAGAGAGGGTGAGTTCTGGAGAGCAGGCGCTTTTAAAAGACTTAAGGAAGCTTCCAGCCAATTTGGAGCTTGGGAAAACTTCACGTCTACAGAGGATTAAAAGTGCTATCTTAGAACTTCAGGCCAGCTTTCGGCAATCTCAACCTTTCAAAAAAGGCCAGGCAGCAGCTGTCCCGAACAGGATGCCAATCAATGGCCTGAACGCCTGCAAAGAACTGAACCCAGGGAGCAAGGAGCTGTCTCAGCTAGCCACACTTTAAAGGAGATGGATCACAGCATTCAGAGTCAGGCTAGGATGTAACAGGGAGCTCTCTGACACCCGAGGAGCGTTCAGCACTGACGACACTGGAGGAACGGAGAGGACACGACCGTTCTCTCTGGCCAGTTGGCTTGGCAGGCAGCCCACAGGGAACAGGCAGGAGCTGATGCAAGGGGCCTGAGCAAGGCCTGATTCTGCCACAGAGCTCACCACCTTGTTTTCAAAGGGGGCTTCTGGAACAAATTCCCACAGGGAGAACAGGTGAGTGGTATCAACTGTTTTGAAGGATGAGAAGTGGTCTGAGTTCTTCTTGTAGTGACTTCTCAGAGAGGAGGGAAGCACCCAGAGGAGGAACTGAGCCATGGGCACAAACCTGCAATGTTTCAAAGGCCATGTGCAGTGGGATGACCGTGGCAGCCTGCCGCTGTAAACATCCGACTGAAAGCTCCTTGCAACGCCTTACAGCTTCCAGTCAAGGATGTTTACAGTAGCAAAGACTGCCCAGAAGAACGGAGACGCAGTGAGGCACCCCGTGCTAGGAAGGAGATACAGAGGGCTTGCTAACCCAAAGGTCCCCAGGCAGGGTCGCAATTACAAAGGTCGTTAAAGATGCCCACTTCTCCTACACTCTCATACTGGTTATTAACATGAGACAGCACAGGAGAATGGTCATTACTGAATGACTCCTATTTCTAAGGATAATATACTATCAAATAATTCATTAAAAACACTGAAAATTTTATTAACAAAAACAAAGCAAGCAGATCAAGGCTCAGCTTTGCTCCTGCCAGACTCTGCCACTATTCCAAGTATCTCTACTATATCCAGTGATATCATGATATCATGCAATCTGCATGCCTAAAATGATGAGCAACACAGGAGAGGGATCTATCAAAACTGCAATTAAGAGCTTTATGCACCCAAAGTGCTGAAAAACAATGGTGTGACCTCTGGAGAGGAGCAGAGAGAAGAGCAGGAAAGGCAGACACATTCCTTCTCGTCACTACTTAGAGAAAGTTTAAGTGGAGGTTCTCAAATCTGGTTGCACATTAAAAGCATCTGGAGACCTTTAAAAAGGACTGATGCCTGAGCCTCCCCCTCGAAGATTCTGTTTCAGCCAGTGTAGGGGGCAGAGCCTGGGCACTGGTATTTTTAAAAAAAACTCTAACAGGTGATTCTAATGTGCAGCCAGCACGCTGCGTAGAGAACCACAACCCAGAGCAAGAGAAAACCAAGTCCACTCCCTTCAGACCCAACTATGCACACACAGAAGCTGCTTCCTGGAAATCTAAAATCTTTAGCCTGTTCTCCCATCCCAGATTAAGAACTCTGATAGACTTCCTAGGATACTTCAAAATGAGCTACACTTTACTGTTGTAACTCGTCTTTACTTTTCATTTTGTCTATTTTCACTGAGACACCACCTCAGAGGCACTGAGTTAAAAGTATCCCTAAATGAGTAACAGGAGATGTTAAGTATGGATCTGGTCTAGAGAAAGAGAAGCAAAAGAAGAGCAAATGACTTGTGCTGACAGAGGAAATGGAGATCGTCTGATACCAGGATGCAAGGCACCCTCTCGTCGGCAATGCCTTCCCAGCTCACCTGACGCTTCGGTGGTTTCAGCTCATCTCTTGGAACAATATCGATGAGAAAGTCAAACTGATCAAATTTTGTAATCGCCATGGCGATATCATTTCTCTGTAACAAAGAAAAGCAGGGTGAAAAATTAACTTGGGGAGAAGCTAGTTTACCTGGCTTTCTACTCTCCAAGTTACAAGTAAGGTTAAGATAATGACTTCTAAGTCAAACTAAAGACCAATGGCCAAGCCTAGAGCCAAAAAAAGTACACCCAAACTCTTACAAACTTCAAATGATGGATAAACACTGACCAAAAGAGATTCATATAGCTCATGCTCTACAGACTAGATATTTGAGCCTCCAACTATTAACACCTCTGCTAGATCCTGCTCCAGGGTCTTCCCCACAACTGTTAAGATTATCACCCTCCAGATACTTTCATGCAAATCTAGACGCATCAACCGACAGGTTTCTGGTCATTCTGTGGTTAGCAAAGTTAGGCTATTACTCAACCTTATAACATTTTAAGCCCCTAAATAATATTTTGACTCTTTGGTTCACATGTAGTTTATAATCTATTTTGAATCTCTTGGCTGAAATCCTATTTCAGTAACTTTTTACAATATTTTTCTAGTCATTGAATCTATATATGTTAGTTTCTACAAGATTACAATTTTTATTTTGAAATTCAAAATGACAATGTCAAATTCAGTTTAAATACTGTTTAACATGATACAAATACTGGAAATCTGAAGCCACTAGAGTAGGGGCTGAGGGAGAAGAGAACATGGAGTCAGCTGACTAATGCTACTGAAACCAAAGCCTGCTCTGATGAGGTTCTTTCTAAGAGTGACATTCCCTTTCTTTAAGTAATAAAATTAAAACATTTTAAAATTAAGAACCAACACGCTATGTATACTTAAGGTTTGTGTACTTCATTGTAGGACAATTATAAAGCAAAAGAAAAAAAACAGAGAACACTAATAAGTGATACACATATTAAGTGTTCAGGGGAATGTAAAGTTTTAAATGCATTTAAAACCAGATGATTTGGTGGACAGAGGGAAAGACAAATATGGGACTAAAAAGAGTAAAGTGTCAATGGTAGGATCTAGGTGGTGAGTTACACAGATGTTCACTGTAAACTTTGCTTATGGTTAAATTTTTTCATAATAAAGTGTTGGAGGGAAAAGTCAACATGCTACCAGAAATCCTCAGCAAGCTCTATATATTACAGTTAAAAGGTGACTCATCAGGTAAAACAGGAGGGGATGGAAATTTTCTGTTGTTTTCTTTTTTTTCTTTTTCCCCTTCCCTTGTCTTTGTGATGGCCCCGAGCCACTGAAATGCAAAACTCCAGTCCGACCTTCTTGCCAACCACCAGCCTGATAATAAACCCTCCCAACAGAGGCAGGGCACATATTAAGGGTGCCAGGTCTCATTTAAGATTAGTACAATATAGTATCACATTCATGATGATGTCACCTACTCAAGCTACCCAGATGGCTCATCTATGGACAGAATGAGGGGAAGAAAAAAATTAATGATCAATCACTTTTAGACATATACTAAAGCATTCTACAGAATTTTGGAAACAGATATACTTAAATGGGTCTTTTAAACATTTTTATTTTGCCTTTTTAAATGCTAATATTTTACCAATTACCATATTTAGTAAAAAAACAAAACAAAAAAGCCAGAGAAACTTTTAAGTACCCAGCTTAATGAATCTGAATAAATATATACACCCAGTAGCTATCACCCATATAAGAACATACAAAGTTTCCTTCTATTCCTTTCCAGTCAAACTTCCTTCCCTTACCAATCTGAGGCAACCACAACTCTGACTCTCATCTCCATAGATGATGATAGTATATGATATCATGTGCTGTGTAATTTTTTCCTCTGTTTCTTTTGCTTAAATATGATTGAGATTCATCCACATTGCTGCATGAATAAATAGTTTGCTTCTCTGACTGTTGAGTAGTCATCCATTTTAAGAGTAAATCTATTTGTTAATAGATTTACATCTTGATGGATATTTGAGCTATTTCCAGGTTTTGGCTATTATAAACAAGGTTGTTACTAACAGTCTTATACAAGAATGTCCACACTTTTGGGAGTACATGTAAGAGTGGAATGGCTGGGTCTGAGATTAAAGAATAGCATTTTATTAGAAAGTGCTAAATAGCTTTCCAAGGTGATCATAACACTTTACATTCTAACCAGCAATAAATGAGTTTCAGTCATTTCACTTTCTTGTCAACACTCTGTATTGTCAGTCTTTTTTATTTTAGCCATTCCAGTAGGTACAATGGAGAAGGCAATAGCACCCCACTCCAGTACTCTTGCCTGGAAAACCCCAGGGACGGGGGAGCCTGGTGGGCTGCTGTCTATGGGGTTGCACAGAGTCGGACATGACTGAAGCGACTGAGCAGCAGCAGCAGTGGGTACAAACCAGTATCTCACTGTGGTTTTAATTTGTATTTCCCAGATGACAAATGATGTTGCATACCTTTTTGTTGTAAACCTTTTTGTTGTTGGTCATTTAGGTGTCTTCCTTTTTAAAGGCCCTGTTCAAGTGCTTTGCCCATTTTACTTTTCAATCTGAATTGGTCCTGAAGGTAGCTTTAATTAGATCTCTCTAGATCCACAGACCTCCTCCAAGACAACATAAAATAAGTTTTTAATATCTAGCTGCACGAGACTATAGAATTTCTAAGGGTAGGAATCTCTGTCTGTTTTGTGTATTAATTCCCAGGGCTTAGAACAGTGCTTGGCCCACTATGGGTATTCATTTAATATCTGCAGAATAAATGAACAAAAGCATGCATTTTTAATTTTGGAGATAAAGAGAAACAAAGAAAACATAATGTAGTTCCTTGGCTTTGCTGTTAAAATACTGGCACTCCTGTATCTGCCATACTTTTCCTCCTATGTCTGGGAAATCTTTCCTCTAAGAAAGGGCCTGGGTATTGAGTGGAGGGTCTGTACACCCAATGACTAAGGGGTCTTCATACAATAAGAAAGTGATTTGCTGGATTAAAACAAAAAAACAAACAAGAAAGAAGGAAAGGATTCCCAGGAAAACAGAGAAGGAACAAAAATGCTAAAGAGGTTAGTGAGACTCTTCTTCCTGGGACTGTTCTTTCCTGCAGACTCTCAAGGCTTCCAAGTGGAAGCTGTTTAGATCTGGAGTTAGATAAATAATCACTTTAGCCTCTGTTTACAGTGAGAGCTCACCAAGTACAAAGTTCAGTCACTGAGCTGTAACAAATAGGGAAGCTGGAAATTAACATTCCTGGTTGCGAAATACATACTATCTTGGCCATAAGGTCTGCCTGCCTCCTACCAGTAGAGGAAGATGCCAGTTAAACACATCAGTTTGACAGAGGTCTAGGAAAGAACAATCTCTGGTCCAAAGCCATGCAAGAGAAGAAGGCAAAGGCAGCTGCTTGCCTAATTTTCTACAATATTACCTGAAGAGTCCGGCGCTTGTTATCCTCTGTGTGGATCCAGGCTCGAAGAGTCAACTCTGTGATAAAAATCTGGGCTGCCTTGGCAAACAACACAGGGGCTTCAGCACTGATCATCTGCAACAGACGTAGGCCCTCCCTGTCAATCACCAGCAAGTCATTCAAACCAGTCAGTTTGTCCCTTATCTCATGTCCTGCCAATGGGCTATGGGGCAAGGCCTAGAGAACAAGAAGGGGGTCGCCTCAAGAGATTCCAAGACAAAGCAGGGACAAAGCAGGCAGCACACAGAAGAAGGGAAGAGGGAGAAAGGTTATTTATCTAGTACCTTCCATGTACTTTCTTTCTCTCATAAAAGCCTTTCAGAGAAACTAGGATTTAGGAGAGGTGAAGTGACTTGCCTATAGACACAGAGCCAGTAAGTGGAAGGATTTAGGTTCTAATCCAAAAGGAGATAATGTGGGGAAAGATAATGAGTGCCAATGGATTCAGAGAAAATCTCCAGCTTCTCATCCTTCTTGGCTTTACTTTTTACATAGTGAAAAAGAGGTAACAACTTTCCAGGGTTGCTGTGGGAATCAAATGAAATAATGTATATAAAAGTGCCTGGGACATAGTAAGTCCTTAAGTAATGGAAGCTGCCTTGCCAAATCTGAATTCAAAGTTCAAATAAAGCTCTGGACCCTGTGCAGCCTTCACGAGGTGGTCAGAGGTAGTCTGGGACAGAGTTAAGGAAGCAGGAGGTAAGAATTGGGATCTTGGTTCTCCAACTCTAGGTGAGTCACTTTTAACCTCTTTGTGTCTATTATTCACATGACAACAGGATGGTGAAACTAGTAACTCTTATCCTGTGAACTCTCACATGGTTACTATGAGGTAGTAAGCTAATAAAAAGGAAAACTGCTGTAAACTGTTAGCTTTCTATACAAATACAGAAAACTATTAGGAGTGGAGAGAGTTGCTCTCTTCTTGAGAGAACTGTAATAGGAGGCGGAATCCTAGGAATACAAAAATGGTCAACCCAAGTAAATCCTCTCACAAGCATAAACTGTGTAAAACAACTCACAGACTGAAAAGTTAGAACAAGTGCAATATCATTATCAGACATTTCTTAGAGCTCGGATCATCTAACTAGAGACTGCAATAAGATGCCAGGAAGACGTCACTGTTCTGCTGACATGATGATACACATTTACGCTACACAGTGGAAAGAATCAAGCAATTCAAAAAACAAATACTCAGTAGCTTGGATTTCAACAGCTAGCAAACAGGATACTCCCAATTTTCAGAAAAGTACCATATAATAATTAAAACTGTTCAATTTCAGCTCACTTAACAATTTTAGAGAGGAACCAAATACAAAACCAACAGACAATAATACTTTTATTTTTGTTTAATTAAACTTTGAGCTCTAGAGAAATAAGCAATAATCTTCCCATTGCTTTACTTTCAATATGATAATAAAAATGAATGTGAATTCACCTTCACATCTTCATCCAGTTTCATAATCTTCTTAATACGAGCCAGTGGGAGTTCCTGTACTCGGAAATCTTTCTGAAATGAGTAACAAGAGGTGCATAAATGGTAGGAATAATTAATAGGATGTGACAGGCAGCATGAAACCCCCTGGTTGATTTAGTCCCTCCTTTTAGAAAATATGGCAGGAGAGAAACTACAAATGAAATTAAGAAAACACAAGCTCTAGAGCAAAATACTTCTTAACCAATGCAGAGCTTCCAACAAAGAGTTTCAGGATAAACTTACGATGCCTTCTAACAGGGCCCTCATGAAAAGTAACCCCAAACAATACCAGGTTCTTTGCCAGAACAATATAAAGATGCATTATGAATGCATTTCCCCCGCTAAGAAAGTTTACCAGTCAGTTTATGCAGATTAAAATGAGATTTCTGGCCTTAGGGGTTTTTCTCCAAGTTGCCAGTTTTTCCTTCTCATCAAGGACTACAGGGCAAGTGCCAGCAATGCCCGACCACGTGACCACTCTCTTCAGCGAGCGTGACACTGGCTACTTCTAACCTTTGCACTAACATGACACCAGAACCCAGGAAGGGGCTCCTTACCCATCACAGCACCAAAGGCCCTACCTTCAAAAACCGCTGGGGGCGGGGGTAGGAGTGGAAGAGTATGGAAAAAGGGTACGGGTGAATTTATCAGCTGCTGTTTAGGAGTAGTCCTGTCCATTTTTTCTTAACAAACAAGACTAAGTTGGGAAGAAACCACTTAACTTTACTGTGGAAAGGGTTTAGGAAAGGAATTTTCGATCAGCACTACTCAATTACTTGTGATTTAAGTGCTTTTTCATTTTATTTTGATACTACTGGTATTTAAATACACAGCCAATGATGGATGCAATTCTAGAAATAAAAATCAATTTTGGGTTTCAAAGCTGCAAAGAAGAGAAAACTGAAAAGGCAGAGATTAGCTAAAATCAGCAAAGTCCCTACTGGCACTAGGTGTCAAATGATTGATACTATAAGTGGTCTGAAATGTGATTCACCAAATCCAATATGCTCACCTGGGAATTTACATCATCACATTACGGAGGAAGCAGCTCTTATTTGAGATTTGGTGTAATTAACATGCATTAGTGAACTTTCTTTTCCAAGACCAATAAAAAAAATCAACTATACATCAAAGAAGGCAGTGGAGCATTTTGGAAAAACATTATCAGCCTTCCCAGAATCTATTTTATGAATAGAGAAGAACAGGAACTATTAAGATAAAATGTACACCAAGACATCTAATTTTTTTGGCCGCACCTTGTGGCATGCAGGGTCTTAGTTCCCCAACCAAGGATGGAACCCATTACCCCCTGCAGTGGAAGTGTGGCGTTCCAACCACTGGACCGCCAGGGAAATCCCAAGACGTCTAATTTCTCCACCCAAATGCAACAAGCTGCTTGGCTACCACTGACGTCTATAAAACTCCAACATCTTTTTTTTAATCTTTTCCTTTTCCAAATTAAGTATCAGCATTTTCCACCAAGCCTCTAAAAATCTAACTCTGGAGTGGTAGAGGCTTAGAAGTCCAGTTTACTAAAATTTCACCAGAAGGAGATAGCATGACACATTCTAATTTTTTCTCCTCCTCTTTCATCTGTTCCTTCATGCAGCTCAGCTGATAGCAAATGTATGATGCCTACTACTATGTGGAAGACGCAAATATACTTTTCTTTGAACAGCCAGGCTTCCGTGGTGGCTCAGACGGTAAAGCGTCTGCACGCAATGTGGGAGACCTGGGTTCAATGCCTGGGTTGGGAAGATCCCCTGGAGAAGGAAATGGCAACCCACTCCAGTATTCTTGCCTGGAAAATCCCATGGACTAGAGGAGCCTGGCAGGCTACAGTCCATGGGGTCACAAAGAGTCAGACACAACTGAGCGACTTCACTTTCTTTGAACAGTCAAACAGTTTAGAGACTATCACTTAAAAAATGTTATAATCCCCTAAGCTATACTAGAATGAGGGTGTAAAATCCCATAGGGAAGAGAAAGAAATGACCAACTGGCAGTGGTGGGCGGCGGGGAGGTGTTGGAGTAAGCAAGAGGAGTTGGCAAATGTTCCACAGAGGGGCTGACATCTGAATGGTGTCTTGGGATCCTGCAAATCTGCTTTCTGGAAAAGTATGTGAATGTTATCCAGACAAAGGACAGAGCACACACAGAAGCACAGAGACAAAAAACCTGGCCTATGTAAGTTTTAGATGTATGACCTCAGTACAGAGGGGAGCAGCAGGAAAGGGAATGCTGGATTAGGGCCACACCCTAAAGGGATTTAAAAACAAACAACATTTATTTAACTACAGAAATTAATCACTGGTCTTCCTTCTTGTGTGGTGTATCACACAAAATGATGCTAAACAGAAATGCCAAAGAAAACGCTAGGGATGACAGTTTCTTTGGAAGGCCTCCCAGGATGATACACACCGCACAAGAGTATGACCACAAGATTTAGGTCTCTTACAAGTGTGTTCTCATTTGGCTTCGTCATCTAATATAATTCCCACAACACTGTTCTAAGATTACTTAACTAAAGCCCAGAGCTGATAAAAAGATCTCCTTCCCCAACTTGAAAGAATAAATATTACTTTCAGAATTTTTATGAGACTACAATTTAAAAAAAAAAACAAGGAAAAGTCAAGATATAGTCCCACCTTGAAGAGAGGAAGAAACTTAACCAAAAACTCTGTAAGTCCCATACATCTTTTTTTTTGTGAGAAATTTTCTCATGATCTCTAAGCCTTGAGATCTTAAAGGATCTTCAGATGTGCATGTGGCTCATTATCGCTGACAATAGCCCAGCTTTCTATAATCTCAGCCCAGCCTTCCAGTCACATGTAAGGCTTTATGACAAGCTTACTGGAGAGAGGCACCCCTTCACGATCGGTAAACTGGCTTTCAATTCAATGTTCCCCTTGTCATTGGCAACCACGCAACTGACATGAGTAACATTTAACTTCTTATCCTGATGCGAATGCAAGTGGAATAACAACTGACACATTTTATTCTTGGGAGTGACATCAGAAAGGTGGGAGAGTGGATTCTCCCTCAGAACATCTTTGTGCTCCTGACCACAACCAAAGAAGTGTTTAAAAATGCTGCCATCTGAAACTGCTGAACTTCAAGAAGTCTGAATTCACTCAATGAGAGTTTAAAGCCAAATTACAGTCAATAGGTCTCAGGCTGAACTAAACAACATCTGGAGTTTCAAATAATGATGAGGAATCTTTTGCAGGCCTACCTAGTCAGGCACTCACTCTAAAAAATCAAGATTCCACCTTCTCAAAAGCAGTGATTCTCAACATGGACAGCATGTTAGGATCACCTTGGGGAGCTTCTGAAACACAAGATGCCTGGGTTCTACCTCAGACTAACTGAATCAGGAACTCTAGGGGGAGGAGTCCTGGCATCACATTTTTTGAAAACTACCCTGGTGACTATAATCCACAGTGAGGGTCAAGGACCACTGCTTTAAAGCCTTGCCCCTCAAAGTGAGGTCCCTAGACCCACGATGTCCTCATCTGGGAACATGAATGAAGTGCAGACTCTCAGGTTCCTCTCCAAACCTGCTAAATCAAACTCTGTGATTTCAACATGACCCTCATGTGGTTCACATACAGACAATAACGTCTGTGAAGCGCTGTTCCACAGGAAGGGCTCAAACAGCACAGGGCCTATTTTTTAGCAGTCCACCAAACTTCACCTCCAAGTTCTCATTTAAATGGTTATCTGATTTGATTGAAATGGTGGAAATGTCATCTTCCAATCTGGAGACACTGAAGAATGAAAAGATGTAACAGGCAATTAAAAGAAGGTGACCAAAGCATTAAATTACGGCTACCTTGAAGGCTAAATGGGGTGTAGGGAGGGAGTTTGAAGGAGGATTCGATTTTTCTTTACGATTCAGCATTACTACCTCCCCACCTGCCCCACAAAGGACAGAAGTTAGCTCTTTCTTCCCCACTTTCAAAGAGGTCTAGAGAGTAAAATTTAAAGCCAAGAAGTCTATTAATATTGCTCCCAGACCTCTGCTAAGCAGGAATACAGTATCTAACACAATCATCCTGGTATATAATCATTTTGGTATGATTTTTAATCAACTCCAGTTTCAGGTGAGCACCACTTGGGTTTATGGACAATGCAGAGCTTTCAAGAATGAGGAGAGCAAGATGGCCAAGCTGAGACGAAAGACAAATTGCTTGTGCCGAACCGAGACCGAGACAACTGGGGCCAAAGTCTCCAATATGTCATGCACTATATCAGCTGTGCTTAGCCGCTCAGTTGTGTCCAACTCTTTGCGACCCCATGGACTAGCAAACTCTAATTGCTTATTTTTGGAACACCTCTGTCACAGTCTTAGAGAGACCACAACACCTTATGAGTGTTCTCATAAACTTTATTTACATTTGGATAATTTTAACATAGATTTTTTAAAAAATCCGGTAGACATTTTGAGATATCAGCCTAAGAGGCTCTGCCGTATCTGAGGAAGTCTGGTCCTAAGTGCTGCTTGAGCTCTACAAAGGCACACACTAAACACTAAAATATCAGCCACGTCACACAGGGAGAGGTTCAGTCAGAGAAGCAGATGCCTTCATTTGCCATCGGCAGACGGAAAATAAAAGTTTTGCAAAGGGACTTTACCGGATTCATTCTCACTCAAACCTGGCACTATGTTGCTTCACACTAAATCTGAAGTGGAGGAGTCTATGATTCATTTAAACATTTACTGTGCACCTATTACATGCCAGGGCTTCCCTTGTGGCTCAGCTGGTAAAGAATCCGCCTGCAATGCAGGAGACCTGGGTTTGACCCCTGGGTTGGGAAGATCCCCGGGAGAAGGGAAAAGCTACCCACTCCAGTATTCTGGCCTGGAGAATTCCATGGACTGTATAGTCCACGGGGTTACAAAGAGTTGGACACGACTGAGCGATTTTCACTCATTCACTCACTGCTGCTGCTGCTGCTAAGGCACTTCAGTTATGTCCGACTCTGTGCGACCCCACAGACGACAGCCCAACAGTCTCCCCCGTCCCTGGGATTCTCCAGGCAAGAACACTGGAGTGGGTTGCCATTTCCTTCTCCAATGCATGAAAGTGAAAAGTGAAAGTGAAGTCCCTCAGTCGTGTCCGACTCTTCACGACCCCATGGACTATTGTAGCCCACCAGGCTCCTCCATCCATGGTATTCTCCAGGCAAGAGTACTGGAGTAGGGTGCCACTGCCTTCTCCAAGTCACTCACTATTACAAGCCAAACATCATTCTAAGCATCTGATTTAAGAGATACCATGGTAGCATTCTGACTTCCCTGATGGCTCAGACAGTAAAGCATCTGTCTACAATGTGGGAGACCCAGGTTCGATCCCTGGGTCGGGAATTTCCCTGGAGAAGGAAATGGCAACCCACTCCAGTACTCTTGCCTACAAAATCCCATTGATGGAGGAGCCTGGTGTCCATGGGGTGGCAAAGAGTGAGACACGACTAGACACGACTGAGCGACTTCACTTTCACTTATGGTAGCATTCTAGGATTCTTTTCTTGAGAGTATGGGGAAGGAAAATTTTAGCCATCAACAGGAGAATGATTAAAAATGACTTTCCTCCTTGGTCTTTCTCCTTACTCATAAAACTTGAACTAAAAGTGAATCCCTCAAAGTAATCCACTCTTAACCTCTGAAGGACTAGCTGTCTAGCTACAAAAAGTTGGTCAACACCACTATCTTCTCTGATGTCAATCAAACTTGAAAAGTAAATCAAGCAGGATAACATCAAAGCCCATATTCCTCTTCACCGCAGCATTATTCACTATAGGCAAGAAACAAAAGCAACCCAAATGCCCACGGACAGATGACTAAATGTGGTATATACACATATATAAGGAAACATTATTCAGGCTAAACAAAGAAATCCTGTCATACGCTACAACATGGATGAACCTTGAAAACATCATGCTAAGTAAGTGAAACGAGCCAGGCACAAAAAGACAAATACTGTATGAGTCTACTTATATGAGGTACTTAGAGCAGCCAAACTCACAGAAACAAAGCAAAACAGTGATCACCAAGGGCTGGAGAGTGGGGAAAGTGTATAGTTGTTTCACAAGTGCAAAGCTCCAATTCAGCAGGATAAAAAAGTCCTGGAGATCTGTTTTACAACAATGTGAATATACCACTGAACTGTACATTTTAAATGGTCAAGATGGTAAATTTTGTTGTGTTTTACCACAATTAAAAAAAAAAAACTCAAAGTCCAACGAAATACAGAAAAGCTAGGTGCTGAGTTTGAACTTCTAAAGTTCATTCACCTGGTCACTTGTCTGATCCTGAATCTCTTTCTGCATTCAAGCTGGGACACGCTTGCTGCACTGCCTGGTCCCACTAGAACTCAGGAAGGCACTAGTTTTACACCAGGCTGACCCCAGCACTTAAACCTGAAAACTTAACCATGACATCATCCCCTCAGAACATACAAAATGCCCCACTTCTGACTTTATAATTCCATTTTTTCCCTCCCTTCCGCTTTATATCTAAGATACTATTGATAACGACCACCTTTAGACTGTAGAAGAATGACTTTTCAGTGGAAATCCACCGGGGAACACAGGCCACTCAGAGAAAGCCCAAACCAAGGTCAAATGCTGAAAATCCCCCATATAAACAAACATGACCCACAAGGATCCCCAGAATATAAGGGTTTTTTTTGGCACTTATCACAATGAGAAGTTACTGTTTATTTTACTCATTCCTTACCTGTTTCTGTCTCTCCCACCAGAATACATGTTCTGTGAGGGCACTAGTTTTGCCGGTGTGGTTCACAATAACTAGCCTAGCCATAGGAGGTGTGCAAGTATTCATCAACCAAATGAAAGCTGATCATGTATGTCAGAGGTTAAAGACCAGAAACTCTAAGAAATTGCAACATGAGTTCTACATCAGGAAAGAATCCAGTATTTGCTCTGCCAGGATGCTAAAACCGCTGGGGCAGGAATGACATATCTCACAGAGTGCTCCTTCAGCCACTTGCTGAAATGGCACCAAACACAACATTCTTCATTATGGATATAACATCATACTCTCCCTTTTAATGCTTCAGATTCATCACTGTGCCTGACTCAGTAACTAATACTTATTGAACAAATGATCTGGGTGTAATTATTACATTGTAGGCTCCTCAAGGGCCAGGGTTTTGATTCTTCTGTCAGTGGGTCTCAACAGGGATGATTTCAGCCCCTAGGGGACATTTGCCAGTGTCTAGCCACAGTTCTGGCTGTCAGAACCGGAAGTGCAGTGCTACCGGCTACGGTGATTAAAGGCTAGAGATGCTGCTAAACAGCGAACAGTGCACAGAAGAGCTCCTCACAGCAAGGAGCGATCTGGCCCCAGCAACACTGCTCTTCAGAAACCCCAATCTAAGCGTATCTTTTAACACCTGGAAAGAGTGCTGGCTTACAATAGATTTGTTGTTGAATAAATTGCCCAGCAGTTTTCACCAGGTCCTAGAAACCTAGCAGAGCCACTAACTCAGGCCACAGAAATGAGCTAGAGCTTCTGGAGGAAAGGAAGCCCTGCTTTTCTGCATTCTCTAAAAGATCTGCCTCACATTACACAATCTCCAAGTCAAAGCATCCACAGGCCTAAAGAAAGCCACTAAAATTAAAAAAAAAAAAAATCCATGTAGTTACTTCACCTAAAGTAAATTATATCTTCACCTTCTTACCCACAGGTCAGAAATGAACTATGCCTTTGTAAATGTGCTTGAGCTTGAACATGCTTTAGCCTAAGTTTTGATTATTCGTCTCAAAGCTCGTTAAGTCTCTCAGTCTTCCTTACCACTGTTAAATTCCGGATTTCTTCCATGACACGAGGCCAGAAGGACTGCAGGCTCTGCTGGGCGTCGCTGCTGCCGGCACCACCAAACCCTCCTTCTGTGGACATTCCGACAGCTAAAAACACACACGCGCGACACATGTTACACAGAAGGAAGTCAAGCTTTCTATCTATTTATACCTTTCCTTGTGGATGTTTTTACTCATTCATTCAGGTTTTCAGTCTGAGAAGATAATACAATTGTGCTGAAGAGGTTTTTCACACCAACTTAAGTCTTGGCAAAAAATGAGGAATGTTTTCCCTTTCATCCAGCTTATCTCACAGAGACTAACAAGAAGCTGAAATCAGAAAATCTAAAATTCCTAGAAGAAAAAAAAAATATATATATATATATATATACATAAAACTGCTAGAAACCCAAACTCAAATCCTAATGTGAATCAAGGACTTTTAATGTCTTATTTTGGAGAGAAGGAAAAAAAAATGTACTTGGTTGCCCTAGTGTTGTCCATAATTTTCAATGCCATCCTCTCCAATGTTCTTCAAGTTCTACGTGGCTTCTCATACTCCACGCCACAGCCTACAGCACATATATTAAGAGTCCCCACTGATTAATACTGTACATAAATGTAAACCCAGAGTCTTAAAAACTAAGAGCCAAGTTTACTCTGCTGTTTTAGTCACTGTGGTCCCATTTCTTTGGGGCTGATGATTATTATTCTTTCTAATCTCAAACTAATCTTCCTCAAAGGACACAAAATCTGTACAGCGTAGGCCAGTAACTGAGTGGGTGGCACAAAGTCCTTGAAATCACTTCCAGTTCTTTGCTTACCTGAACCCTGTTGTCAGGCACAAAGTCAAACAAAGCACACCATTAACTGGAAGCTTTAAAGATGGTTGAAAAACAATGGGGAATTAAATTCAGTACAGAGAGAAGAGGACCAAAGTTTGGTCAACTGCTTTGTCATGAAGGAGGGAAGATGAATAAGGACCCCTGCACCAGCTATATCTATACCATAAATATATAAATACTGTAATGTTTGAAAAGATTTACAGAGGGAAAGTAAAAAAAAACTCCAGATGGCTTAAATTGTTTATCTGGCAAATACTTAAATCTAAGAAACACTTTAATTAAAAACAAAGAACAAGAAACTTCAGTGATATCCCAAGAATTTCTATTCTGGGAAATTATTCAAAAAGATTCAATATGCCAGTGACAGGATGCCGGCGGAGAGCTATGTAAGTCATTAAGAACTAATTCTGAAGGGCTGAAAGAAAAGCAGCAAGACCAGGTGTCACATGACCAAACTGCTACTTTTCAGGGTCCATGTGGATGCATGCTGGGCTGATCACTCTCTATCAGGAGAGTGGATGAAGGCTGATAAATCTAAGTTTAGATTGTGAGGATGTCTGATTCCCTCCTAAATGTTTGCCTGGGATTGCCCTAGAAATCTCTGATTTTTTTTTTTTCCTTTTACTTCTAAAGGAAATGATGAGAGGAAAGAACAGAAGGAAAACAAGAATACAATCTTCAAAGCAGATTTCACTCTGGTGTAATGACATTAGTGGGTGATGATGTAATGGGAAAAGGTTTGGAGCCAATTTCTGGTGCTGGAGGCCCACAAGCAGCTCTATACATCAGCAGGAACTCTAAGTCCTAGGAAGCAATACAATCCTGGAGTTTCTGGAGGGAAATAAAGTGAAGAATGTTGAATCACAGTTGGAAATGACTAGATTAAAATCCTAAGCCCTAAAAAACCAAGTAAGAACATTTCCGCTCAGCTCCTATGACATCTTCACTTATCACCATGACCTATACACTATTCTCTCAGATGTACTGAGAACAAAGAAGTCAAGGTAATCTAGAGCAGTTTAGTTATTTATTTTTATTAACATTATGAGGTACTCATGACAATGATGAGAGCAAGAATCTAACCTTTTTAAAAAGGGCAAATAAAACCTTTCCAGAAATGAAATTAATTATCAAAAAACTTTAAAAACGAATCTAACCTTTTACTGTACGGACCCAAGGAGAGACCTGATTTTAAGAATCTGCCATGTAAGCTGCTACAGTCGAAGAATGAAGAGGCACATAGTTGCCAGTGTGATACTCTGTACAGCTTGCTAATGAGAAGCAGGATTCCTGAGTGCAAAGGTCTTTAAGATTTACAAAGCTGGTAACCAGTTTTGACTGTCCTCTGATCTCTTCCCACAAATGTTATCAATGTACGTAATTCACGAAGCATTTTTAAAACCATCTGTGTATATAGCCTGCTTTTAAATCTTGAATGGCCCCAACTAAGCATGTGCTGGCACAATCAGTTCCCAAACATCTGTGCAGTCAATAGATTATGAATGAATCTTTGGCTGGCTCACAGCCACACACTGTTGGAGTGGGGGTGCACACAAAACAAACGTTAAAAAAATCTTTCTGGAACTGACAAACGTATTAAAGGGTACTACGTTTTTAACCTGAGAGACCCATTCTGAATTAGAAAACCATAAATGGATAATGGCAAAAAAATCCAAATCAATAATAATGTTCTTTACATTTTACTGCCTCATAGAACTTTAAAATGGGGCGGGGAGGGGCTTTAAGAACCACCCAGGTCCAGCCCCTCTAAAAGATGCTCACAGCTCTTCTTCAACCTCTGCCCAGCTCCCTCAGTGCACCCTATGAAGCCACTGAAGCATGAGCTCCTCCCTCTACAGTTCTAGGAAACTGGTGCACTGGCTAGGCATTCTTTTCCATCTTTGGACAGCTCTCACTGCTCTTTACATTAAGCTGAATTTACAAACAAAGGATCATTTCAGCTTTAGATGTAGTTACAACTTTCATGATTTTTCCATCCAGAAACCTCTTTTCATAAATTCCTGACTTCAAAAAACAAAGGTACTGTACTCTCCTCATTAGGGACAGAAGATCTTCTCATGAGGAAAAAGAGAAAATGGTTTGGAGCATGTTTTCTAGCATCTTTGCACAGAAATAATTTGTAGATAATTCTCAGTATCTCTTGGAAGACCATAAATTGTTACTATAAATTCCTATAAAAGGTGAATATTTTTATTCAAAAGGCTTTCCTTAAAGCAGATCCAGTCTTCACAAGGGGCTTTTCAAATTAAATCAAATCTCAAGCAACAGATTTCATGAAAATAAGCTAGTATTCTCAATATTTTCTGACCGTGGCACAACTTAAAATTAAAATAATAAAACCTAATCATAAAAAAATTTTGCTCACTAAACACCTAAGTTAAAAAACATAAAGTAACTTCTCACTTATTTTAATATTACATTAATTGCAACTAAACTGATTTTGCTACAGAAGTAGCCTATTTGTAACATCTACAACCCATGGAAAATATGCCAGGTTCATCTTCTAGAATGATGAGAAAGGAATGGATTTAAAAGTAAGAAAGAGATTTATATTCCAGGATCCTTTTTACTCCATGTTAAATTGCTATTGCTATCATGAGATAAAGCTATTTACATACAGTAAAACCAAGTCGCATTAGCTTAGATGACTCTTTTGAAAAATGCACAACAGAATTTCCCAGATTTAATTCATAATTAATATCAGATTTATCATTCATGTTCATTAATTAATTTATAAATACCTGTATAAGACTGCCTGCTTAATTATTTAATAAAGACTTAAGAATCAGATGAAGTATTGAACATTATTGCTATAAAAAATCTCAACTCCCATTATCTTTTAATTTATCTGGTTTTAAACGCAGTTTCCTTTCCAAAACTAAAATGGGAAGAATCAAAGTCCACCAGGAAAAGGCCATTTTTCCAATGCTCAAATCAGCGGCCATCTCTCCACAAGTCTCTAAATCACCGCAAGTGATCCCTCCTTCGTGAACCTCCAGAGCTCTTCCATCTGGACTTCTTCCTGCCCTCACCGCATTACCTTGTATGATCATTATTTATGTATTTCTTACCACATTTCCCCTTCTGGTTTATAAGCTTCTTGTGGGTAGAACGTGAGTATGATTCATCTCTGGATTCCCTCACAGCACCTAGCACAAACTCTGATAAATAGTTACTTCTGAATGAAGGAGAGTTGTTGCCTATGTACTTTCTGAGAAAAAAGAGGCCTCTTAGAAAGCCTGGCTCTGAAATAAGATTTATTGGGGCGGCAAACTATTTTAGGAAGTTCAGAATATATGAGGTTCTCGCTGGGCCTTTAAAGTGTTAGTAGGACTACAATCAGAAATCCACGTGACTTGCTTAAGTGAATTTAAGATAAAATGAAGGAAGAGGGGACACACACACACACACAGGTCTTGGAAGTTACAAGGCAGACCAGAAGGCTGGAAACATCAGTGTGTACAATCCATGGCATAAAGCTCTTGAAAGTCAGAATCTTCTCAGAAAGGTGACCAGGACAGATGAGGAAAGTTTGAAAAATCAATGACAAGTAAGTAGGAGGAGAAAGGGTGTGGGGAACACCTCTGTTTGGCCATCCACTGCAAGGAAGGTAAGCAGAAAATCGTGCAGAAAATGAGATGACTCCATCAGATCACTCAAGGGTGCACAATCTGACTGCCATTCAAATACCCAGTTACTCTTTATCATTCTTAAAAAAAAAGAAGAGCTAAGCAGTTTTCAAAACATCTCAAAAGCAGAGTGCTCCTCCTTGGAGATTCTCTTGGAAGTCTTTCAAGCTCTTGGTTTTGACCAGGTACCATTCTTACCAAATCCTCCCTGGGTGATATGCTGGACATGGAACAGGATGTATCAAAATGATCAAGCTCATAAAATACAAAGAAACATAAGATTTTACTACAATATCCTCTAGTCTCTAAAACTCTGTATCTTTAGAGCTAAAGCCTATTTCTTAGCATATACCTCACTCTCTCTACAAAAATCCTTTGTAATATGTCTAAACCCACATATAGCTCTCTAAAGTAACTAAAACCAAACAAATGTTGTTGGGAGACAATACGTAAATCCCTATCATCACAACAACTTTAATAGGAAAAAAGACCACAGGAAAATCCCCTAAAATGAAGGCCAATCTTTGATCAATGCTGCTTCCTATTAAAATACTAGAGATGCCCCGTTCCAGGCAGTCAAATTTTACTTAAAAATAATGTTCTCACTGTTAAATGTAAGCAAATATGCCTTAGCCCAGTTGTGACTGAAGACCAAATCTAAACACTGGTACCATCTTTCACCTTAATGCCCCTCACCATCCAACTTGCAGCCTTTAGGCGTTTCAGGCTGAGAATGTCCCTGATAGTTCCCATATGTCTCCAACTTAACATATATCAAGCATCTCCCTATGTTCAAAGCACATTAACTTCTTCACTTCTTTTCTTGACTTGCATCTTGATCATGTCTGTCATTAGATGACATGATTTTTCTTTTGCCCAATTAGTAGCTCTATCACATACATTTTATGTTCCAGTACTACTCAGGTACTTACTGAAGTTAGTCCCAAGCTTCTTTACTTGAACTGGCTAAAACTGTTGGGATACTATATTTCAATTGGGGAATGAGAGACAAAGAGAGATAAAGAAAGAATATTAATATGAATGAATGAATAAGAGGAAAGCTGACTTGTGCTTGCTATTTTAGATATTCTCCCAAACTACAAAGAAAAGTGAAAACTAAATTTGAGAACTGAAATTTCTGCAACAAAACAATTTCACCAACATCAAGTTGGTTCTCATGTTTATACAGATGGACCTAAAACCATTATCAATCACAGTGGCTAAAAAGGAGTTCAAGCATTAAGGAGGCATATGCTTTCCACAATAAAACCAATATTAAATTGACGATTTCAGAAGAAAAATAACAGTGATCTAGAAATAAAAAGACCTTTGTTTGTGAACTGGCCTGCTGCAGACTAGCTAGTGGCCTTGGGCCAGTCACTGCCCTAAGCCACTGCAGATGCAATGTACACTGAACACACACACCAAAGGGCAAAGGGGTGGTCTGGTATGGAAGGCCCACACTTCACTGCTTGAGGATGCAATAAATGAATGAATACAAGGCAGGCTGACCAGAAAGAAAAGAGGGTTCAATTGTCTTTATTTAAGCTCATCTGAGGCTTCTACCGAAGCAAGAAAGCACTAAGCCTGGTGCCAGAAACCTTACTACTCAAGTTCTAAACATAACTGGATACCAGATGGTCATACTTACTGACAGGTTATTATACAGTACCCCACTACTGTAATAATGAATAATGTAGTCTTACTGGAGACCCCTTTCCCTAATCCTGAACACCAAGTTCAGTGTTTGAGGGTCTGTCTGTCTTGAACTCCAAATGGCTAAGTAAGTCTGAAGCCCCTTTTCTAACTGCATACAGAAGAAACTGTGCTTTCCAAAAGACTATAGGTTGGAACTGGCTGCACACTACTCTTCCTAAAGATCTGTTCACAAAGATACATTTTCAAACTGGCAGCAGAGACACTTCCTTCAAAAACAAAAATATGCTTCTGTTTGCTGTCTACTACAACATAATCTTTCAAACAAGGGCTAGATCATAATACAGTGTGTCTGGGAAAAAAGGAAGATAGAGCAACTTATGGTATGAAACTTAACAGGAAGGCATGACCAGAACATTAAAAAAAAAAAAACAAAACTGTTTCTGTGGAATAGAAACGGTATGTAAACATATCACTTCACACATTTATTTCCTCATCCCTTCACTGATGTCCAACTTACATGATATATGTTATACACAGGCATATACGACAGCAACAAAACACTATCAGTATTGTGTGTGATGGAGAACAAAGCCCAGCAGGTATTCTAAAGGCAAGGGCCACAAACCACAGCCCCCAAGCCAAATCTGGCCTGCAGCCTCTTTCTGTAAATTCACTTTTACTGGAAGACTGCAGCCCCATTCATATATGTTGTCTATGGTTGTTTTCATGTGGAAACAGTAGAGTTCAAAGTGTTACAAAACAAAGTGTATGACCAACAAGCTAAAAATATTATCTAGCCCTTTACCAAAAAGGGGGATTTGCTAACATAACAATGGGGAAACTGAGGGCCGGAGATTGGAAAGCTTGCAGTAGATCACACAACTGTGATGGCTTCCTCACCCATTCAATCTCCAGCCCGCTCTGCGCCCAAAATATCTGTTCATCTCTCCTGACACTCCAACCTAATGAAAGTAAATACATTTCTGAAGGAAGCATGACAAGTAACTGGTTTTTTCAGACTCTGAGCCTCCAAGGGAACACTAACATGAGCTGGAGAAAGGAGAGTGCTACGTGTGCTCAGCCGTGTCCGACTCTTTGCGACCCTGTGGACTGAAGCCTGCCAGGCTCCTCTGTCCATGGGGATTCTCCAGGCAAGAACACTGGAGTGGGTTGCCATGTCCTCCCGCAGGGGATCTTCCCGACCAAGGGATCAAACCCAGGTTCCCAGCATTGCAGGTGGGTTCTTTACCTTCTGAGCCACCAGGGAAGTCCATAGTGCCTGTTGTCTAAGCTAAATCATATTCTAAAACAAAGAATCATTTTGCTTCCTGGATCCCTCTGAAACTCAGAAACTCTAAGAACAACCTTTTGCCCAGTCTCTAGCAGGATCCTGAGTTGATGTATGCCCAGAAGTGAAAAGTGTGATTCTGAAGAATGTTTCAAAAATACCAACTTAAGAGCTTTAGAGTTTTACGTAATACTTGTTTCATACATTATCCTCAGTTGATCTTCACTCAGCTCAGTGCCAAAGATATCAGTATCATTCCAATTTTACAGATAAGAAAGCCAAGGGTTGGGTATCTTTGTGCTCAAGGTCACATGTAGTAAATGGAGAAGCTAGAAATACAAAAGCTCTAAAATTCTGTTCTTGATTTAGTACAGCTTATTCATTCTCACTTTATGTTGCTTTAAGGTGTGTGTGTATATGCAAACTATTCAGAGATATGAGCAATCTCAGCTTTGATCACTGACTCAAATCCTTAACCCAAAAGATCATTTTAATCCACTTGCTCCCAAAATCTCTGTGGCAAACATGGAAGAGAAGATGCTCATGGAAGAGAAGATAGCTCACTGCTATCTCCTATCATATAAACATCCTTCTCTTATTTCTCTGTGTCTCTTACCTTGCTCCCTCACTCTCTTTTCTATTTTATCATTCCCTCTTGCTTATCTCTAGGACAGTCAGAAGCACCTATGAATACTCAGCTGCAAACAGTTGGGGGCAGTAAAGTACAGGCTAAGTACATAAAGAAAATCTATTGGACCTGGAGGTTCTTGTTCTCTGGCTACTAACTGGTCACTTAACTTCTGGAGGCCTCTGGTCACCTCAGAGGGCAGCTGCAGCACACAAACGGGAAACACATGTAAGAAGGCCTTGAAAAATACCAAGCACCATATAAATGTCATATGGCATATCAGAATCACTGCTCAGAGCTAGACAAGTCATCTCTCCTGGTCTGGCCAGTCTCAAACACAGTACCACACCAAAAGACCAATCTCCCTTACATACAGTAACAAGTAACCCAATTTGCTTCTTTCTCTAATTTAGACTACTTAGAGTTTCCGGAGTGCAGAGTCAGATGTATAGAAACAAATGCACTGAGAAATCTTCTTCCATTTCTTTTATAAACATAAAATAACTTAAAGTCCTTTAAAGTTTTAAATTCAGAATGAATGTACTAGTTCCAAATAAAGAAATTCAAGATAGATATGATTAGATATGCTCTTAAATCCTTGGGAATATCAATGATCAGTAGCTATGCAGGCTCTCTCTCTAGACAAATCCAAAAAAACTAAAATTCTTAGACGTGTCTCCTTGGACACCTGAGACTTCTGTAAGCAGGGAGTATGTGGCTGTTCTGTTTTGCAGAAGGAATCTTGTTTTTTATGTTAGAAGGTGGAGGAGACCTGGAATCTAGGCAGCATCCCATCCCATCTGGCCCCCCCAACCAAGAGAAAGATTCTGTTTTGAGCTCTGAAAAGAGCCCTGGCTGCTTCTATCTCCATCTAAGATCTTGGAGTAAAGGGAATATGTTGTGAAAGTAGTAATTTTTGAGACTATCTAATGGACTGAAACCAACTTTTAAAGTTTTTGGGGGGGACTAGCACTGCTAAGGAGCTTACTTTCACACTACGTACAACTGTAAGAAATTAAACATACACAGTCACTGATCACTGATCACTAAATTTTTTTCTCCCCAAGAAACCATTCCTGGCAACCAATAAAATCTATTTATAATTAGCATACTCACTGTCTTCAGACACATCATTATTATTAGGCACATTATTTTTTAAGCCTAAAATTTTCATGCTCTTATTTTCTGCCCAGTTCTTATTTAATTATCTTTGTTTCTGGCACATCCTCAAGGAAAACATGGCTTGCACATAGCGGGAACTCAACACACATCTACTAATGAACAAACACAAGCTCCTCAAGAACTATTTTAAGACCCCAGGTACCTTTGACTTTACTCTGGGTTCATTTCTTCGAAATGTGCATATGGGGAAACCCCTTCTCAAGTACCTAAGCTCAGCTGTACAATAACTATTGTGTAATAATACAATGGAAAAGTAAAAAAAAAGTGGGGATGGGAAGAAACCTGTTCTACTTTAGAAAATGTTAACACAAATGTTCATAATTATCTAATCATAGACTCCACTGAAAAATGGAAGATTGTGCTGGTGAATTAATCCATCTAAAAACTGGAGAATTCTCGATAAAAAACTTGGAGGGCATTAAAAGAGTGTCAATAAGAGCTTGGCTTTATTGATTTAGCTGCATGATTCTGCTGATTCACAGACACCAAATTCTGCCCTCTGCTTAGTGTCTTTTAGCACTGATTTTAAAGTTAAAAGCAAGCAAGAAAAGGGCATGAGAATAAACAAATCCTCCAAGTCAACCAAATGCTGTATCTCCCACCTCTGTGTATACAGCTGTCAGGAACAGAGAATGTAAAGACCACTTCAAAGAATGCAAAGCAATGGAGATGGTTATGCTAATCCTTTGCATTTGTACATGCTTTACACTTTGTAAAGTAGCTTTCCTCCTTTACATTATCTCATTTATTCTTCACTACAAACACAAATATTCCCATCTGACAGATAAAGACACTTAATCCAGAAGACTGAGGGTCATGTCTTAGGTTACAGGGCAAGTATATGCCAGAGCCAGAACCACGACCCATATGCCCTTATTCTCAGCTCTATTGGCCGCCTCATGCGAAGAGCTGACTCACTGGAAAAGACTTTGATGCTGGGAGGGATTGGGGGCAGGAGAAGAAGGGGACGACCGAGGATGAGATGGCTGGATGGCATCACTGACTCGATGGACGCGAGTCTGAGTGAACTCCGGGAGTTGGTGATGGACAGGGAGGCCTGGCGTGCTGCGATTCATGGGGTCGCAAAGAGTCGGACACGACTGAGCGACTGAACTGAACTGATGCTCTTTCACAGCATGCTCTCCTCCCGCTTTAGCACTGGTAACTCAGCAAAGGACCGAACACTTGAGAACCTAGGGATCTTCTCAGCCTGGAACATAAACCCAACAAGCCTTTTATCTTTTAGTTTTCCTGATCATCCTTCCTGGAGAACATACCCCCCAAAAGCCAAGATGTCAGATTCTTACATTTTCAGGGTAAAAGTTTAAGGTTTTCAAGCTTGTTAAAGCTGCAGTTGCCCATAAGGATGAGGACTTGGGGCTATCTGGTCACCAACCAAGAGTAGACACAATAAGGTCCAATAGATCAAGTTCACTTTCTGGGGGCCTGATGATGATAAGTCACTATCTTTTCACCATAGTTGAGAGCAGTAGCCTTAGCCTAGCCCCCACTTAATGGAGCCACTTCCATTGCTGCACACTCTTAGGAGGAATCACCTGCCATAGCTACACTGTGAACATAGTGGCAATGTTATTTTAATTATGTGGTCATTTTCCTCTTAGAATCAAAATCCCTGTCCCTAACTACCTTAACAGGGATAAAACGAAGGTTATAAATCACAGCTAGGAAACACAAGCAGCTGATTATTTAAGAACGCAATGACCCATCTAAAAACACTAATCTCTGTGGTTCAAGGTAAGAACTCAAATATAAGAGGTGCCCAATACATACAACAAGTGTACGTCTGCACATCTAAGGAACACCAGAGAACAACTAACACAATTCTAACCTTGTATCTATTTGGAAATCCCTCATCTATTTCTCTGATCTTAGTAAATTTAGATAATTCCCCAACATAATGGTAGTATTCATACTAGTATGCTACCTATTTGTACTATGTTTCATTCTGAAAAGAAAGTTGTGTTCACCTATCTTGTTTGACAAAAACTTTAAAAATCACTCCATTAACTGTAAAGGACTATGTTTCATGAAAACATATTACATTACTTAACTGCCTTCAAGGGTAGCATTATGAGCATCTGGCTTGTTAATTGCCAGAAGAGAAATGATCATGGAGTTCAGGATATAAACAACAGAGTGAAATGGCTGGAAACTTATCACTATTCCTCTAATGAAAAGGTTCTTCTTGCCTCTGCTAGACTGAGGATAGTTACAACATACCTAGCCTAGAAACCTGCTTAATCCTACAGATGAGGCGATCCTATTCCTGGTAATTTATTATGTGTGCTGCTCTTCAGTGTTTCCATGACCATGTGGATATAAATTACTTGCTAAGTAAATGTTGCCAAATTCCTACTTGTGTATTTATGGTTGGCTTCATGCAGAACGCTGCCATTGGAAGCTTTACAAAGCTAACAGTGATAAGATTAGGTGGATGCAACTTAGGGAAGTCTTCGCACTGGATGGAGATGTGTGTGTATACTTAAGAGCTTAAACAAGAAAGCCTGAGGTTACGCATCCACACACATATACATAAACATATATATAACTAATCTCAAAGAGCTACTGCATAACTTTCCAAGGAAATACCTGTACTTTTTCAGAAAAAGTGAAGGCCAGATCATAGGGCAGTACTTCTAATCTTCTTCATATCAAGGCACACACTGAAAATGTTAGTATTACCTTTCTTAATATTTAACCTATGCGAAGAATTGACTCATTGGAAAAGACCCTGATACTGGGAGGGATTGGGGGCAGGAGGAGAAGGGGACGACAGAGGATGAGATGGCTGGATGGCATCACCAACTCAATGGACATGAGTTTGAGTGAACTCCGGAAGTTGGTGATAGACAGGGAGGCCTGGTGTGCTGTGATTCATGGGGTCGCAAAGAGTCAGACACGACTGAGTGACTGAACTGATGGGCTAATACTGATGCCCTTGCTCACTTTAACCTGTGAGAAGATCATGTATCATGCACGGCACTCCACAATGCTCATTTCTAGATGTCTCAACTTGAGGGTCCAACCTTTTCTGTGTTTCTGTCATGGACACGAAGCTTTATTCTTCTGGTCCTCTGTCCATCCTTTCCCTTGATTTCCCATCCATTCCCCAGGTTCAGTTATGATCTTGATTAACTTAAATTCCAAACATATTTTACCAGTTCTGGTATTTCTCCAAAGCTCCAGTCCTGCTTGCTAAACATCTCCATTGGAAAGCCACCCAGAACTCTTAACTCCTTTTGTCTAAAGTTACATCTATCTTCTTCTTTCCCCAAACCTGCTCCTTCTAACTTTTCTATTTCCATCCTCCAGTCTCCCAGGCTTGAAATCTGAGTCATCCTAGATTCTGTTCAATTCTAATCAACTGGTAAACTCTGTAATAACAGTGTCCATCTCCTGACCTTTCTTCATATCGCCACAATCTCTGCTCAGGTTCTCATCTCTTCCATGTAATAATAAAAATGATGGATAACAGCTAATGCTACTCATTTAGGACTGTGTGCCAAGTATGCTTCTAAGCCTTTTACCCTGCTCTTTTACCCTCACAATAATCCTATGGGTTGTGAACCTAGTATGTGAACTCACTGCATAATGTTTATTATTTCTAGGATCCTCTGGTTAATAGTTAATGAATATTATAAAAGCACAGCTCTGATAATGTTACATGAACCTATCACCCAACATTTCCAGTGGTTTACCATTATTAAGGAGAGACAGTTCAAATTTCTTAGCTTGGCAGGTCAAGGCCCTCCAATATCTGACCCCAACTCACTCCTGAGATTTTCTTTTGCTACTCCCTCAGGGCTTCCCAGGTGGCGAGAGTGGTAAAGAATCCGCCTGCCAATGCAGGAGACACAAGAGACATGAGTTCAGTCCCCGGGTCGGGAAGATCCCCTGGAGTCGGGCACGGCAACCCACTCCAGCAGCCTGGCGGGCTACAGCCCATAGGGTCGCAAAGAGTGGATGACGGAAGCGACCTGGGACCGACGGACCTATCCCTAACTCATATCCTTACGCACTCTGCAGACTAGACCACGTACTGCTCTCAGCCCAGAATACACCTTTTGAATCATGATGCTGCTCCTCCTGTTCCCCACACCTGAAGTGCTCATGCCCCTAGCTCCAAGTCCAACACCCAGTTAAAATGCCTTCCTTCATTCCTAAGCCAGAGGGTCTCCCCTTCTCTGAATTCTGTGCCTTTTGTGTATACTTTCCATGTCAGTTTCATACACTTGATATACATCATCTGTCTCCCTTACCAGACTGTTAGATCCTGTAGTATTAGAAAAATTACAGTATACACCAATTTTCCCTGTATACCTTTTTCTGAAAGCTGCACATAAATGAGACATGCATGCAGGTGAGTTAATGAAGGAAGTATAAAACATTCAACTTCAGTATTTTCCCACAGGGGCTTCCCCGACAGCTCACGTGGTAAAGAATCTGCCTGTAACGTGGGAGACACAGGAGAGGCAGGTTTGATCCCTGGGTCCGGAAGGTCCCCTGGGGAAGGGAATGGCAACTCACATCAGCATTCTAGCCTGATGAAGTCTCTGGACAGAGGGGCCTGGTGGGCTATGGTCTATAGGGTCACAAAGAGCCGGACATGACTGAACTACTAACACAAATACACACCAGAACTATATAGCATAGGAAGATAAAGGAGACACTAATTGTGTCTGGATATTTCCAGTTAAGCAGGCCTTCTCTTTAGTTTTCTGTATAACTGAAACTACAGAGACAGACCAAAATGACAGAACTTCCAAGAAAAAAGGATAACCAAGTGAATCAGCACTGCTGTTTGCTGTGGTTATTTTTATACATCCTTTCTTCCTCTGAACTAAGGAACACAAGGTCACAAGCTATGTTATGCCACTTTAAAGTTAAACATTTACAAGATTTTTTTTCCCTTTAGTTCTGCCTTTACACTTTATCTTCATTTCTTATCCTTCAATTGCCCTTTTTCACTGCAGGGTAGGGTTGTTAACTTAGTTTATAGTAAATACTCTTACAGAAAAACTTTGGTCAACTACTAAACAAGTGGAGTCTGGCTTTTCGATGCCAAGGAGAGAGACAGGAAGATATGGGTGATAATGCAAATAGAATCTAAGTTCTAAAGAGCCAAGCCCAACAGAGGTAGCAGAAAGAACCAATTAAAAAGAAAACTAAGCAGATGTGAAGTAGATATCATCCAGCTGTGTCTACTATAATTTTCAGTCACAGTATACCTCAAGACTTAAATATAACATGAGTTACATTATTCAAGCTCTTGTTCTTTCAACAAACTACATCTTTTGTTTAAATATATGAAGGTAGTTAAAAGAAATCCAGCCACAAAAGGGAAAAATTAAAAAGTTTCAAGTACATTATGGTCTACCAGAGAATATGCAAAATAAAATCAAAGCAAAAATCAAACCTACAACTACCCAAACACACATATGCAGGTATACAATACTAATTTTGCTGGCAGTAATGATTAAAGTTGGCATAGTTAAAATGTTCCTTTGGAAGTATATACACAATGATTTCTATTCAGTCTTGGCAAATGCTTAAAAAGATCCTGGGATCTTTGTTTATTACATACTGGTTGGCTTTAAGGAACCACTTGAAGAACCAGGCCCAGACTTGTTTGGCAATTAGCATGTTCTTGACGTGTGTTAACAATAACAACAAAACTAACTGGCATGCAGGTGTTGTATTTGTGTACCTTTACTTCCTTGCAATGAAAGGAATGTATAAAAGAGACCCTGCTCTCTGTGACAGTTCCACCAGGTGGGTACCATTAGCTTCCTTGCTGATTCTCAGCTTTCTGCATAAGCAACTAACTGAGGCCAGAGATCTTCAGATCCCAAATCGACAGCAAGTCTGCCGCCACAGCAGACTTTCCTAACCAACAGACTCCACATGAAGACTTCTGAGCGTCTTCCACGGCCCACTTGCTTTCTGTCCCTTCTAATTCACATAGCAAACCTGTACAGATGTACCAGAAAGGAAGACAAATATGAAACATAGTAAGTAAAAACAACCTAGAGGAATAAAAGAAACACTGAACGAACTGAGCTGGAGTTCAGTCTCTGACCACTTACTAAAAAGCTGAAAGACCCAGACAACTAGCCTCTCTGGGCCTCAGCTTCCCCACTTCCCGAGAAGGGAATCAGGCTAGATCCCTAAATAATCTTCACTGGGTTAACTTAACAGTATACACACTCTGTATGCATATTTCATTGGGATTAGGGACAGACAAAAATAACATCTTTCATGAAGAAGACCATGTACAAATGATTAGCTTTAAAAGTGCCTTTTGGGTTACTGGAGCCTCCATGAAAGTAAACTGCTTCTTTAAAAGGAGATCCCCATCTTCTTTTAGGAACAAAAAGCTCCCAGTGACCATGACTGCTGTCTTCAAACATACATCCCTGAAACTAGAATTTTATGTGTAGAAGCCAATGGCAATTTTGCCAAACCTTATTTCATAAAAATGACTCTTTCAGTGCACAGAAAGGAGGTAGCCATCAATGCTGACTGACCATGCCTGAGAGGAAATGACTTAATAGTACCGGAAATCAAATAGGTTATAAAATATCCACTACCACCACCACCCCTGGAGGCACAGGGGGGAACCCTAAAAACAGATGACACCAGGCATGTAAAATGGGTAAGAAAGAAAACCGCATGAGTTCCCACCATTTACCTTGGAAATGTATCTTACAATAGGTATTAACTGTGAGAAATTTATTCCCGCATTTATATTTTGATGAGACCAAGTATTTTTTAAGTCTTCGTCTGAACATTCACTAGCTTACAAGTTTGAAAACTGACATAAAAGAGATCATATGACCACTAAGCAAATGAAAAGCGGCTCCCGTTTACTTTATAAACATTGGTGCACAAACTAAAAATGGAACCCCTTCCTGTTAAACGTCTACAACTATTACAACTTACCTGCATTCTACTGCAAATCTTAGTATACAATCAGAACAGGTTTCGGTGTTTATTCTGAGAGGTCTCTAAATCTAACAAGGGTTTTAAAAAAATCAGCGTTCTCATTTCGCCTTGCTCTAAGAGATCCTTGATTTTTGACTAAAGGGTTAAAATTCTTCCACAGGAATCCTGGTAAAGGAATGTCTGATGGTCTCAATGTCTGCATTACATGGGGTCCTATAAACATAAACAGGAATATGCAGGTGAAGGCATGTGAAGCCAGTTAAAGAAGAGATGTGTCAGGTTTAAACAAACTCTTTTTAAACATATTAAAATAATAGCATTTTATTTGATGCCACATCTATCTCCATAAGCATTTAACCCATAGTTTGGATTAGTAACAACCAACGTTTATGCAGCGCTTCACAGTTTACAAAGCACTCTGACATACATGATCTTATTTGAGACTCACCACTAAATAGGAAGGCGCTATTTTTAGGTTCCATTTTTACATGTGAGGAAGCTGACACTAAATGGCTGACTTGCCCAAGCTCACAAAGCTGGTGATAGCAGAGCACACCATCTCCTGCTTGTGCTACTGCGCCATGCAGCCTCAGATACTATCATCAGAGCTAACAAATATCCAAACCTCAGACCCCGTTTAAGCCTCTCCTCTACACATGCACCCACCCCCCAGCCTATTACAGTTAGCTCTAGGTCTCTGCGCCTTATGGAAGTAGAGTTTTCTTCATTTCTCTGGGAAACATTTATCTGGCTAAAGTGTTAAATGAGATCATATTGACACCATTCAACATATACCGGAAAATATCTTAGTCACCAGGGGCTCTGCATAGGCATGTCTGTGCATCTTCTCAGGCCATAGGTCAGATTCTCAGGGACCATGACCCTAAAAAGGTTAAGGACCCAGGCTAGAGGTAGCAGCTTTCCAAGAAGCTAAATCCACTAAGTCCTTAAGTTAAAAAAGAGTTACCTAGGCCTCACACTGTGAGCCACTTACCTTCTGCCTCCCCAGCTCCGGGCCTTCTCCCAGGATCAGTAGGGTCATTCAGTATCTACAACTGTTTTTTAAATCCGTATTAAAAACCGGAGTAACTGGTAACATATAAATCAATGACTTGTAAAAAAACAAATTTAAACTAAAATAATAATCTGTTAAAAAGTAATCTTTACCATGTACTCCTTTCTCTTATGACTTAACTTCTCGGAATGACCGTTTGCCTTTTTTTTTTTTCTGTAAAGAAGGACTGTTTTCCTACCATAAGCATTCCAATTTCCCAAAAGAAGTTTCACAAACATAACTACTTTGAACTCCTGAAATACCATTCTTCACTAAGAATCCTCTAGATTACATAGAAGACAAGGTAGCATGCAAGGAATTCTGAATGTTAGGCAGTTCACTCAACCATCATACCAGAAGGATTTAAAATTTTTTTGCTGGGGGGAGGGAACGAAGAAGAGTGCGAGAGAAAAATGAACGCAGCCTCACTGCTGTATTGCTTGGAGACTCCTAATCTGAATCTATAACATAACCCTACTAACCACTGGACTTGAACATCAGAAGTACAGCTTCTTTTCATCTTAAATAGAAGCTTTTCGGTCCAAAATCTGCATAAACAAACTTTGTCCTTCAATCTTTCAACTCCTCGGCAGTTTTTCAAGGTCACTTTTCCGAGCAACGACAGAGGCCTGTATCTAGCAACTTTGACTGCTATACCACTCCAATTCCACGAGCCCAAAATCTAAACCCCCACTGATTCTCTCAGGTAAATCCTCTACTCAAGGGGAAGGCAAACTAACAGCCTCCAAACTTCTCGGACAGGGCCTGCTCCTTTTCCCTCCCCAGAGGCTGAGCGCGGCCGGTCCACTGCTCCATGCTAAGTCTGCTGCAGAAATGTTCCAATGACCTTCATTCCATATTTGCAAACAGAAAGAAAACAAAAGAATTGCTTTTTGGAATCAAGGGTCTTATGGATCTTAGTACATGAGATGGAAGATTTCACTAGTCACAAGAACAGGCTGGTTACCCATTAGCCAGCAACCTACATTAGTTTCATATCCCTAAGGGGGGGGGGCAAGGGCAAAAGACAGGGTGCCTATACACTTTACTTTCCTATTCACAAACTGTAGGTAAAATAAGATTTTAAAGATTTCATATAGAAAATGTAAAGCATTTTGCTCACATCATTTTAAGGAATCAAATCAACACCTAACAAAATGTGTGAAACTGGTGGAAAAAGATTTGTTCTTGTCACTGCCAATATAGTGGAGATGTTTCTAACCACATTCTAAGCTAAAATGTGCATTTTAAAACAAAGGCTGTTCATTAACTGGTACTTATTAGAATGTAGAAGCAGACAGGTAAATCAAGAAAGTTATGGGAGAATTTCACATTGGCATGTGGGCCTTTACCATTAGAACCTGCATCCCAGTGCAAATCATATTTTCACACAAATTTAGAACAGCAATGGTGCTACTTCCACCTCTGAAAACACAAATGTCAACAAAGTGCATGGAAACAGAAAAAGTCTCACAACAACTCAGCTTATTCTATAGGAAAGGCTCAGTGCACTTGAACAAAGGAAAATTATTTGGAAAGCAGTTAAGTTTACCGAAAGCAAAGAGAAAGTGCTTTGCTTCTGTGTGCCCCTGAAAAATGAGTAGCCTTCCTTCATGTACCTCCTCTAGTCAACACTCAACCAGGAAAAGAAAGCCTAGTTGAAGGGCATGCAAAGTCTAAACAGAGCCCGGTATTCCAGGTGCACCGAGAGGTATGCGTGGAATGTAAAGTGGCCATTTTCTGAACCAGTGCAACTTGTCTACACTCTCTGAAGCCAAGCAGTTTCTACCATCTTAACACAAAACAAAGAGTTAAACTTACCGGGAACTGCATTAATTTTACATGTAGTTATTTATATCTCCTCGGACAGGGAGAATTTAAGTCACTCCTATCCCTCCCCCCCGAAAAGGACGGAGGAAACAAAAGGCAGCAGGAGATGCAGAAACCTGAGTCTGGAATGTCCACTCCAGTGAAAGCCCGAACAGCTGTCCCCCCACCCCTCAGCAAACTATTCGCCATTTTTCTTTGTCTTTCAGCTGACCCCTGCCTCAGTGAAAAACTCCGAGGCTCCAATGAAGCCCTGCAGCCTCCTTCCACTTTAACAGTCAAAGGCATTCAATCTAGCATGCTATTTGACACCAAACCTTGCCTCCAGAGTGGTCCCATTGGTTGAGCAGCTTTATCAGCTAAGAACACAAAGCCATGATTGGCTGCTCACGTCATCAGTTACCTCCTTTGCACACTTCCTGTTTTAAAGTTACCTTGAGAAGCAGAACAGGGGTCAGATCCAGACTTCAAACTGCAAGGAACTTAAGGCTTCAAAATGCCTGGCAAATGCACACAGCAGATGCACTAGGGCCACATGTGCACGCAAAACAGAAGATTCTGAAATTTCAGAAGTGTTCGTAAAATCACCCGAAAGGGCTGTTACAGTTCCCACCCAAAGGATTTCTTATTGGCTGTCAGAGTTCCATTTAAAAAAAATTTAAGGTAATTTAACTGCTTCTGATTGGCCATCAAAGATGTCTGTAAGATACTGCTACAGGATCCTATGGCAGTAAACCAGAAAAGCAATGTGCACAAGGTTGGAAAGTTGTGGCTTAACTATCTTCAGCTTTCTGTTGAGCATTAACAGAAGAAGAAAAAGAAAACTGGGTGGGCTAAATCCAGTGGTTCCGAAGAAAATACAGCTTCTTTAAAGTAACAAAGAGTGATATCAATGGTCATACAACACTCTGCAAGATTTCCAAAAAGGCATCTGACATTATGTCCATGGTAATTTCAAAAGCACACATTTCATTATTTTGAAATACAAATGAATCTAAATAGAAAAATTCTGTGATAATGTATGAAATTAGTGACAGGGACAGTGGTATTTTCAAAAAGTCCACCAGGAACTCAAGAGGAAAATATAATGATAAAGGGGGGAAAAACTGGTAAAGAGTGATCATTAGTGAATATACTGTTTAAAACAATATAGTTTGATGGGTTAACTAATTTATTCAGGGTGGTTACAAAATATTGCTGATTAGCTTTCAATATAGCAGAGTTCTGATATCAAGAGGATTAACTTTTCTACCACATATTTAAGAATAAGCAGCAGAGCTGATGAATTTTAAGTATCGTGGTTACTGAAGACATTCTGAGTACTAAAGTTTACCAGTGGTGGTCAAAGACTTGTTATGGATTATGTGCCCAACTGTTTATGTTTTAAGAGAAGCCTCCTAATACGGTGAAAATTAAATTTTTTTTAAAGTATTCAAATAGAAACATCTCACTATTACCTGAGGCCTTTAACAATCTCCTTAGATCTGCTTCCTCTCATCAAAACAAAACATCCCAGGACTAAACAACACAACTGTTTTGCCAGACAGATGAGATCCTTTCTAGAAATTCCTCAGTTTTACATAAGAGGTCATTATAGACACATGCAGAGATCCAGCAGTTTCCTGAAAAAGAAGCAAGGCGGACTGTCCAATCACTTTGCCATACTAACTTCTCTTAGAGAAAGACTGAGGTGCAGAGACGTTAAGCAACTGGCCCCTAGCCATTCATCTAGGATTTAAACTCAGGTCCCACCCAGGGGGGTACCCTTGCCATGGCACTACAATGCTTACCAAGACATGGAGCACCCCAGGCCCACATCCAAGGAAATTCTCAGGTGTCACATTTACAGTCCTTCATTGGTATCCATGGGAGACTGGTTCCAGGATCCCCCACATTTACTAAAATCTGAGGATGATCAAGCCCCTTATATTAGGTGGTGCAATACTGTTGACCCTCTGTATTTATGAGTTCAGTATACACAGATAGAGGCTGACTGTATGCATAGATAGCATTAGTCATCACACCCAACTTCATTAATTTAAAAATTAGGAATCTGATTGATGTTTAATTTCATCTGTTGGTTAGAGATCCAGTTAAGTATCTGACAAACAGCACTCCATAATTTGATACAAATTTTATTGCTAAACTACTAGAAACATTTCAGTTCAGTTCAGTCACTCAGTCAGTGTCTGACTCTCTGCGACCCCATGAATCGCAGCACACCTCACATGTATAATTTATAAGGATTAGAAACAACTATATCATTAAAAACATTATACATTAAAATATTAAAGGACTACATGGCAATTTCACTACAGCATCTAAATAAGAGCTTAGATACACTAACAGAGTGCATTGTGGGACAATTCCTGAAGCTAAAATGTTACAGGTATTGCAGGTCTTTTCTGAAAAGTTTAGATCCTGAATAGCTACCAACTTTGGAAGTGAAGGCAGAAGGCCAATAGGTCAGTTGTGTGCCTTATTCACGCTAGAGCCTTGCTTAAACTCATAAGACTGGGGGTCAGGTCAGCTGCAAGGAAGCAAAAAAGCTGCTTTGAGGGGTGGGAAGCAGAGGAATATGCTTATTCACATCAAAACAACTAAACACCTGGGAATCAGGAAGAGTTAGTTTCAAATTCAGATTCCTCTACTTATTAACTGTATGACACTAGGCTAACCCTGAGCCTCAGTTTCCTTATCAGTAATATATGGATATCACCATCTGTATCACAGAGTCACTCTAAGAATTAAATGAGCTAGCATATGTAAAGTATACTGTACTGTGTCTGAACAAGCATTAAAAAAAGGGGGGAGGGGGCGGGGAATACTAAAGGTCACCCAATCCAAATTTCTTGTTTTACATAGGGGTTAAAGTTCAGAAAAGCCTAGCTCCTTAAGGCCCCAGAGCCAAAAGTAATGTCTCTTTTTTTTTTTTATCTCCAGCATACCCTGCAACCCTGCAGAAAGCAACTCCTGAGCCTTAAAGGACAGTGTAGGAGGACTACCAGCTGCTACTAAAAATCTTCCCCAGCTTTATGCTGGAAATCCGTGCCTTTCACCACCAATCCTGGCTGAGGTCTGGCTATTGTTCCAAAAGTCTACCTGTGACTCTGCTTTTAATGCACCAGATTAAACCAAACATGCCCCTTGATACTTTGTGATGGTCTTTGGCATAGCTTTTATTAGTTCTTGGCAGTTTGCAAGAAAAACACTTCAATCCCTATTTCTCATCAGCAGTCACCTTAGTAGAATTCAAGCCACCAGTGGGGGTTTACCAGGTGGCTCAGTGGTAAAGAATCCACTTGGCAATGCAGGAGACGTCAGTTCCATCCTTGGGTCAGGAAGATCCTCTGGAGAAGGAAATGGCAACCCACGCCAATATTCTTGTCTGGGAAATCCCATGGACACAGGAGCTTGGCAGGCTACAGTCCACAGGGTTGCAAAAGAGTCAGACACGACTTAACAACAAGTGGGAAAAGAACTCAAATTACCCTAGAATTTCCACCTGGCAGTCCCACTCAGGATAGCTTTCTCTAGCTTATCATTGCTGTGGACCAAGAGTCTCTGTTATTCTAACTCATATTCTTCCCCAGTCCTGCTCTCAGGAGCCTCTCACCAGACAATCGCATCATTTTGCCCTAAAAAACACCCAACAAAGGTCCGTCTAGCCAAGGCTATGGTTTTTCCTGTGGTCAGGTATGGATGTGGGAGTTGGACTATAAAGAAAGCTGAGCACTGAAGAATTGATGCTTTTGAACTGTGGTGTTGGAGAAGACTCTTGAGAGTCCCTTGGACTGCAAGGAGATCCAACCAGTCCATTTTGAAGGAGATCAGCCCTGGGATTTCTTTGGAGGGAATGATGCTGAAGCTGAAACTCCAGTACTTTGGCCACCTCATGAGAAGAGTTGACTCATTGGAAAGACTCTGATGCTGGGAGGGATTGGAAGCAGGAGAAGGGGACGACAGAGGATGAGACGGCTCGATGGCATCACTGACTCGATGGATGTGCGTCTGAGTGAACTCCAGGAGGTGGTGATGGACAGGGAGGCCTGGCGTGCTGCGATTCATGGGGCCACAAAGAGTCGGACACGACTGAGCGACTGAACTGAACTGAACTGAAGATAAGAACAGATAAGAACAAGTGCATCTGGTTACATGGGTCAAGCTTTAATGATTCCAAAGAAGGCAGGGTGGGAATTGATGCTCTTAGTCAGAAAACTGATTTTAAATCACAATTACCTACTTACTAGCTTTATAACCTTGGCCAAGTTACTTAACCATCTCAGAGCTCACTTCCTCATGTGTAAAATGGAAATAAAAAAAGTAACACCAACTCACAGAAGTGCTGAGGCTTAAATGAGATAAGTTACAGCACTCAACATTAACACCTGGCATGTGGTACGTGCTCAGTTAACATTTAAACATACACTTGACTACAGAACCTATCACATACTGAATTACTTTTTAACACGTCTCTATTACCAGACAAGGACTTCTTGAAGGCAGCAACTGTGTCTCATTTATATCTACATATATCCTCAGTGCTCAGAACAGAGATATAAATCAAACCCTAACCTGGTCTAAGACTGGTTCCAAATAGGAAAACGAGTACGTCAAGACTGTATATCGTCACCCTGCTTATTTAACTTATATGCAGAGTACATCATGAGAAACACTGGGCTGGATGAAGCACAAGCTGTAATCAAGGCTGCCGGGAGAAATATCAATAACCTCAGATATGCAGATGACACCACCCTTATGGCAGAAAGTGAGGAGGAACTAAAGAGCCTCTTGATGAAAGTGAAAGAGGAGAGTGAAAAAGTTGGCTTAAAGCTCAACATTCAGAATACTAAGATCATGGCATCTGGTCCCATCACTTCATGGCAATTAGATGGAGAAACAGTGGAAACAACGGCTAACTTTATTTTGGGGGGCTCCAAAATCACTGCAGATGGTGATTACAGCCATGAAATTAAAAGATGCTTACTCCTTGGAAGGAAAGCTATGACCAACCTAGATAGCATATTCAAAAGCAGAGATATTACTTTGTCCACAAAGCTCCATCTAGTCAAGGCTATGATTTTTCCAGCAGTCATGTATGGATGTGAGAGTTGGACTATAAAGAAAGCTGAACGCCAAAGAAGTGATGCTTTTGAACTGTGGTGTTGGAGAAGACTCTTGAGAGTTCCTTGGACTGCAAGGAGATCCAACCAGTCCATCCTAAAGGAAATTAGTCCTGGGTGTTCACTGGCAAGACTGATTTTGAAGCTGGAACTCCAATATTTTGGCCACCTGATGCAAAGAGCTGACTCATTTGAAAAGACCCTGATGTTGGGAAAGATTGAAGGCAGGAGGAGAAGGGGACGACTGAGGATGAGATGGTTAGATGGCATCACTGACTCAATGGACATGAGTTTGAGTAGACTCCGAGAGTTGGTGATAGACAGGGAGGCCTGGCGTACTGCAGTTCATGGGGTCAGAGAGAGTCAGACACGACTGAGCGACTGAACTGAACTGAACCTGGCCATAGTGTCAATGAAATAATAAGCAGTAATGGGGATTGAGGGGAACTGGAGAGTGCACACCTCATCCAAAGGGGCAGCTCCTGGGGAACTGCCCAGTGGTTCAGTGGTTAGGACCTGGCACTTTCACTGCCAGGGGCCTTGGGTTCGATCCCTGGTTGGGGAACTAAGATTCCACAAGCCATGCAGCACAGCCAAAGAAGAGGGGAGGGGAGCAGTTACTACTCAGCTCCAACTGATGAGGGGCATGGAGGAATAGCTGGTCCATCGCAGTGACAGCTTCAGATTCAATAAAAGAAGCAAAAGCCAGATCCTGGACACACAAAACGTTGAAGCTAGCACAACTCCTGATATAGCATCCTGAAGAATGACTAAAGAACCAGAGTCACGGCAGAAGCTGGTCTCAACCACCATGACAATTCCTGCTAAAGACAGGGTCTTGCTCAGTACCCCAGATGACTTGATCTTGGAGGTTATACCGTATTCCAGCAGAAGCAAAAATAGCAGCAAAGAAACCAGGCTCTTTAGCAGCTTGAACATTTTATTGATGGTGTCCTTAATTGACCCTTTTGGACTAGTAAGTAAACCCGGGGTCCCAGGAAATATCAGAGACGAGAACATCTACAGAAAAATGAACTTTTCATATGTTGAGATGGGCAAACAAAGCCATTTTCATTTGACTATTAAATCTGTTGTGTGCCTTATTATACACTAAGCTGATGAAATGGATATATATAGCATTTTTGCACTGGTATAGGTTTGTGGGTTTGAGTTTTGTTTTTTTTTTTTAAAGAATACCTTTAATCCAAGTAGCCAGAATCAAGCAGCATTAGTATTTTGGGTTATATACTTTTAAAAGCTTTTCTTATATAAATGAGATATGAGGTTAAGTTAGTTCCCCTAAATTAGATAATACAATACAAAAATACTATACAAACTGTTCTGTAATCTTTTCACTTAAATAATGTGAATAATTTCCCCTATCAAATAAAGACCTACATCCCTTATAATAACTGAATGACATTCCACTGAATGGATGCAATTTTTAATGAGTCTCATATTAATGAATAATCTCAATGTCTTCAATATTTTTCTTAACCACTGGGCCACCAGGAAAATCTTCAATTTTAAAATGTTGTAAATAGCATCACAGAGAACATCCATTATGCCCATTCCTTGGGTCACTACCCTCCTTATCTCTTCCAGAACCCTCGGAACAGCTTCATAAGGAATATTATTTTGTTTGGTTTAGAAAAAAAGAAAAAGGAAACCAGATTGTTTTAAGTGATAAATCTTCACATTTTCAAGTTTAATTTTTTTTTTTAATTATAAGCAGATCAAAGAAAATTGAGGGCTGCCAGACTGTAACTTTGGACCCTTATTTTTCACCTGACTTGGTCCTGAAACACTATTAGCTATTTTCCAAATCAAAATCACCTTCAAGTTAAAAAAAAAAACAACTATGTCAACACATTTTTCAAAAAATCTGACAGATGTTCTGAAGATAATCTCCAAAGAAGTCCCAGAAACATTCTGGGCAATGGTAACATCATTAGAATAACGAACATGGTGTTGGCGCTCAGTAAATGGCTGCTCAATAAATAAATGAATAAAATAAACCTAACAGATGAGACCATTAGTGGATTATAAATTCTCAATTATTTGTTTTTTAAAAATAAATTATATTCTCCAAAGCATAAATGAAGACCAATGGATGGTAAACTATTCTAGAGAGACCAGTGGTTAATGATGCATGTAAAATAACACCACAGTGCCTGATGAACAGGAAGTGCTCCAAAAGACGGACACTGCCTCTGTTAATACTGCTACTGGCAATGGGACCAGATGATCTTTGAAATCACATAAGCCCTAAGAGTCTATGTTAGTTTGGAAACATATATGTTCCCAGAGAAGTCCTTTCCCACTACTGGCCCAGCTAGCCTATACAAAGGATTCATTTTTTATTCATAAACTCTTTATACCAGAACTGCTCAACTGGGCTCTACTCCACACCAATCATAACATGAAATGCTGATCAAGCATTCTCACAAACAGGGTTCCATGGCCCAATAAGTTCGAGAAACGCTGTATACTGTATTCTTTCTCTTGAAGGGCTGTACCTGAACACAAACATTCTCAATACTAATTATATAGAAAAGAAATGCCTTTGGCCATTATTTTGTCAAGGATCGTTTTTTCACCCCCAAAGGATACTTACTAGCATTGTGTAAGAACTAATGTTCAATGGAACATCTTGGGAAATGCTGCTCTAGGCCAACTTACAAATTTTAGTGGAATGAAAAGAAGACTACAGGCAAGTCTATTCTGACCACCTTCCAAAACGGTTGGGAGTTTTACACACATTATGGCATTTCCCTTTTTCACGACAATGACACTAAATATCACCATAAATAGCAATCCTCTGCCTCTCAAATAACTGCCAACCAAGTACGCTTTGCTTCTTAAATAGGCCCCAACTTTGTCATTTGATAATGAGCAAATTCTAAGCTACTTACCTTCAGGGTACAATAATAATTTTTGAGAGAGTTAAGAAACACAAAAATGTTCAATTGTGCAGATAGCATGTACTTTCTTTTTTCTCTTTTAAATGGACAGATCATGCCACTGGTGAGGGGATATGTTTTCTTAATACTAGGCAAAGAATCCCACTTCATACAGACACAGGAATGGAAAATTTGCAGCTCCTGAGGACAGGGTTAACAGTAATTAGGGACTCTGAAAACCCTCAGTACTCTAACAAATGGAAGCCAATGATAAGATATAAAATACTCTATACTCCAGTATAATTTCCTGCGAGTCACTGAAGCACTTATTGAAGCACTGCTCAAGATCACTATTTTAGCCTATATTCATGAATGTGTTTAAGAATAATTCTTGAATCTGATTTATAATATACTGTCGATTTTAAATGGAAGGTGTTCATTTAAATAGGATATCTTATGTGCCTTGAACATGGAGATTTGAACCTTAATTTAAACCTTTTCTACTGGAAACATTCAAATGCAAAGGTTAGACTAGTCCCTCTCTCTAAATTGCACCTTAAGTTTATCCATGAGAAAGTGCTCACTGTATAAAAGAAAGTACAATGGATTTAAATGAAACCTGCAGACAAGTAAGAACTTAAACCAAAATGGAAAATACAACTCCCACGCTGAAAATGACAGCCCCACTGCTACCAGGTGCATCACAGCTAAAACACGGAGAAGTGTGGAAAGGATAAATGCAGACGTAAACATGGAGAAGTAAAGAAAGCTGAGCGCCGAAGAATTGATGCTTTTGAACTGTGGTGTTGAAGAAGACTCTTGAGAGTCCCTTGGACTGCAAGGAGGTCCAACCAGTCCATTCTAAAGGAAATCAGTCCTGAATATTCATTGAAAGTACTGATGCTGAAGCTGAAACTCTGATACTTTGGCCACCTGATGCGAAGAACCGACTCACTGGAAAAGACCCTGATGCTGGGAAAGACTGAAGGCAGGAGGAGAAGGGGACAACAGAGGATGAGATGGTTGGATGGTATCACCGACTTGATGGACATGAGTTTGAGCAAGCTCCGGGAGTTGATGATGGACAGGGAAGCCTGGCATGCTGCACTCCATGGGGTCGCAGTGTCAGACACGACTGAGTGACTGAACTGTAGAAAGGGTGCAGCAAATTTTGCAACCTGGCAAAAATTTCTGCAGGCAGAGAGATTTTTTTCCTGGACCATTGTACAATGTTGTCTTTCTGCTTACTTTAAAGAAAATGTTATCCAGGTGACTACAAATCAAGCTGAAAGTCCTACTTCAACTATTTCTACAATCAGAAAAAATTTTAAATGAATATAATGCAAGTCTCTTTCTGGACATAATGATAAAACCGGTTGTTCTGATTGTAACAACCATTACTCCTTGGCAAATGTGAAGACATTTTCTTCTCATAAGAACCATGACCACTCAGCACCTGGGGATTAACAGAGGGGATTAGGAGACAACCTAACACTGAAACAGGCTTCCTTGGTGGCTCAGAGGGTAAAGCGTCTGCCTGCAAGGCAGGAAACCTAGGTTCGAACCCTGGGTCGGGAAGATCCCCTGGAGAAGAAAATGGCAACCCACTCCAGTACTCTTGCCTGGAGAATCCCATGGACAGAGTAGCCTGGTAGGCTACAGCCCACGGGGCCACAGAGTCGGACACAACTGAGTGATTTCACTTTAACACTGAAACAAATGATCCTACAACTTTGGGCATTCGTAAGTAATACTGACCTCACAGAGGTCCACTAGAAATCAGCTCCTAAATCACAATGGCACAACTAAATCAGACTATTTCTTTCATGTCAAATGGTTGCCCCACCTCCACACCATGTAGAAATCCTACTGTACATAACAGAGCGGATAATTACAAAGCCTTCTCATCAAGGAAGCTCTAATTGGCTGTCAGGCAGATATTACACTATTCTCAAAAGAAAGTGCTGTGTTCTCTCCCTTATTAAGGCCCATTCAGTGACAGGCACCTACCATATGCTACTGTATTCATTTTTCATTAAGTACTTTAAGACAGGTGTTATTATTAACTACTACTTTACATAAGAAGAAACTAAGGCTCAGACAGGTTAAGAATCTGACCCCTAGCTCCACAGAGGGTAAACACCTTACAGAGAAAAATTCTTTCCTAGGTCTGACTCCAAGGTCAGCAGCTACAGTGGCCCCTCCCAAAGGCACTCTTTGGCCAAAATATTTTAAATCCACTTCCTCCTACAATTAATCTATTAATGTTATGTTAGGTGTTTTGAGTCTCTGTGGGAAAACACTAAAATGATCTTGTAGCCTTCCTAACTAGTCACAGTGCACGCAAGCAAAACCAAACAAACAAAATGAAAAGAGAGACTGTAAGACATCAGATAACTCACAAACAGTTTGCTTTGGGCACAAGAAATAGAATGGAAAAGAACAACTTGCTGGCTAAGGAATGTTCTTAGGTTGTATGCCTGAGGCTGGAATGAACCTCAAGAAGGTCATCTGTGACCTTAACAATGTTCTCTGCTACTCTCCCTCCTGTGACTGAGGCACACTTGTCAAAATACAATAGGTTCCTTAAGAGTCATCTCTGCCATCAAATCAGTGCTTCCACAGGAAACAGAATGCTGTCAAGCAGAATAAGCACTGGCCTGGGAATCCAGTGACTAGGAGACTTGGCTCTACCCTGGCATAGAAGTGACCTTATCAAGGTCATCACACTTTTCAGGACTTTAGTACAAAGGGGTGTGCCTGAAAGAACCAAAGGCCACTTCCTGAGCTAAAATGCAACCGTTTTTCTTTTTCCCCTAATATTCTAAGGAGTCAAGAGAACACTTTCTGAGAGTAAGGGCGCCACAAATTGTGTAAGAATTAAGAGTTACAGACTAGGACTTCCCTGGTGGTCCAGTGGCAAAGAGTCCGCCTGCCAATGCAGGGGACATGGGTTTGATCCCTGGTCTGGGAAGATTCCACATGCCATGGGTCACCTACACCCCTGCACCACAACTACTGAAACCACTGAGCCTGTGCTCTGGAGCCACAAGCCACAACTACTGAGCCTGCGTACCCAGAGCCCGCTACTGCCACTGGAGAGAAACCCTCTCACAGCAACAAAAATAAATAATTTTGAAAAAACACTTTCAATTTAAAAAAAAGTTACAGACTTAATCTGGTCTCTGCCACTTACTTGCTGTGTGATCTTGAGCAAATTATTCAACCCTTCCGTTTCCTTATGTAAAAATTAGGGTAGTAAAAGTATCTATTTCATACTATGTGAGGATAAAACATATTATTTATACCCTTGTTGGTTCAATGTAAGCACTCAATAAAAGGCAGTAACCATGACATTCTTGAATTTTATTCATATGGCTTTAGTGGCTCAGTACCTCTGAACTAAGAAATTTCAAAACTGCCTCAAAAAGACACTGACCATGGCTTATCTGGTGGCTCAGATGGTAAAGAATCTGCCTGCCATGCAGGAGAGCCAAGTTTGATCCCTGGGTTGGGAAGATCCCCTGGAGGAGAGAATAGCAACCCACTTCCATATTCTTGCCTGGAGGATCCCATGGACAACGAAGTCTTGTGGGCTATAGTCCATGGGGTCGCAAAGAGTTGGCCATGACTGAGCAACTAAGCACAGAGCACACACTATGGCCCTGAGGTAAGAGACAGACGGGCTCCAGGTTGAACATTTACAATCATCCAGCCTCCTCTTACCCTGAAGAAGGAAATGGCAACCCATTCCAGTACTCTTGCCTGGAGAATTCCAAGGATAGAGGACCCTGGTGGGCTACAGTCCACTGGATCACAAAGAGTGGGACACGACTCTGTGACTTTCATTTTCAGCCTCCTCTTTGCATTTCCTGGAGCCCACCTCCTACCTCAGCCCCACATTTCACTTTGACTCCACTTCTCTGTAAATGGGGTAAGAAATCTTGAAGCTTTTCTAGTATGATAAATCAGTTTTGACCAAATGGGAAATATGTAAGCAAATAAGGTAATGATTATTTGTCGTAAGGATTAAATAAAATGACACAGAATGAGTCTACAAAGTATTCCTGGAGAAGGAAATGGCAACCCACTCCAGTACTCTTGCCTAGAGAATTCCAAGGACACGGGCCTGGCGGGCTACAGTCCATGGGGTCACAAAGAGTCAGATACGGCTGAGCGACTAACACACACACACACACCAAGTATTAGTAGGATTTCTGCTTAGAAACAAAGCTGATGTTCACAAGGTTTTATTATAAACTCAGACCTCCTGGGAGTTCAAGATTTCTAGGGTAGTTAATTCCAAATGATAACAAGGCCCAGCGATTGGCCATGGGTTAATGGAGAACGTAGGGCTTCCCAGGTGGCGCTAGTGGTAAAGAACCTGCCTCCCAATACAGGAGACTTGAGAGGCAGATTCGATCCCAGGGTCAGGAAGATCCCCTGGAGGGCATGGCAACCCCCGCCAGTATTCTTGCCTGGAGAATCACATAGACAGGAGCCTGGAGGGCTACAGTCCATAGGGTCTCAAAGAGTCAAACACGACTGAAGTCACACTCACACACACACACACACACACACACACACACACACTCACACACACACACACACACACACACACACACACACACACACACACACAC
>NW_024070212.1:103301283-103350189 GCF_014754425.2 Oryx dammah
CACACACACACACACACACACACACACACACACACACACACACACACTGTAGAATGTATGGAGGCTAACGCAGAAAGGTATACTGGTGCTGAAGAGCTACCACTAAGAAATGCTTGCTGAATAAAAATGATATATGTATATGCCTGTCTTTGTAACCTTGTTCAGATTTGCTAAAAAAGAAACTAGCTTATGGATGTCTTAACAGTCTTCATCTTTAACTTAATGACTAAGCCAAATGAAGCTGACATGACCAATGTACAAAATGCATGGCGTCCTATTTGCCCTCATACTTTTGATACTCATCTTCCACACTGCAGTGTCATTACAAGCATGAGGGAGGGGACCCTCACCTAATTACATAAGACTTCCAATTCACTTGAAACCTGAATTTAAATGTTTCCTTGAAAAATTGGAATTGCAAATATTCTGTTGTATCCAGTTTTAATTTACATGTCATTGAGGATAAGCATATCCTACAATCACCCCAGTCTGAAGAAGGCACTAGGTTTTTTGATAGGTCCCAGTGTTTGGAGACAAATGTGCTAAAGAATGGTGATGTTGGAAAAAGCTCCCCAGTGAGCTCTTTACGCTATGCACTTGGTAGTTCCTCACTGCTCAGCAGTAATCATTTTCATATATAGAAAGTCTATGGCAACAATGTTTTGAAGCCTGGTTTTAAAGAATGCAGATTTTTAAACTCTCTGCACATACTTTCCCTATCACCTACCTGGGTTCAGAAAAACGCCAGCAGTTTACTATGTTAATCTCTCCCTTCACAATAGAAACCAAGGGATACAATTTAAACACCTAGTTGAAGAAACAATGTTCTATATGGTTATCATTCTGTGGTCTAAACAGTACAACAAACTCTTATTGTAATTATTCAAATAAATACAATTTCTTACTCAAATTCTCCTACTCAATACATCACTAACATCCAGAAGTCAAGGAAAAATGATCCATTGTGAAATGTAAAACCACCTGAGAATTTTGACGTCAGATTTATGCTGATAGCAAGACACAGCAGATAAAACTACAAGCTTTGACATCAGGCAACTTGAATTTTAATCCCAGCTCAACCACTGAGCAACACTGGAGAAGCTACTTAACCTCTCTGATCTTCAATTTTCTCATCTGCAATATGAGGATGTCTACCTAACAGGAAATGTGTTAAATGTACAAAATGTCAATCCCCTTCCTCTACTACTTTTCCCTTCTGTCTTGAAATTTTAGTTGCATTCGCATAAAACTGAGAAATGTGAAAATCACAGGAGTTTCTTGAAAATGGAAATGTAATATCTATCTAAAGTTGAAAGAACCACCTAAAATAGACAAGGAAAAACAAAGTAAAAAAACACAGGTTTAACAAATGTGTTTCCATGATCTCCAAACCTAAGGAGGAGCAAACATAATACAATCCAAGTTACTACAATTCAAAGAAAAAGGAATGTACCCCCAACAAGCTGACTCTTAACAACTCTCAATTTAAAAAAAAAAAAGCTTTCTGAAATATGAACCACAGAGTTGACAAACCCTGTTACATAAGACAAGATGCAAGATGCTATGCACTAGCTTATTTTCACTCCAGGCTGCTTATGAAAAAAATTTTCCTTTAGAGTGTATGAGGGTGGGTGTGCTTTTTAGACATATATAAAAGGAAATAAATGTGCCAAGATCCAGGATCTGTCAAGCGCTCCTCCACTAAAGAGGAACCTAACAACATCCTTTCAAACAAACAACTGCCAAGTATCTGATGTTTGCTAGAAAGAGTAGCTTTGGAAACTTGGAAACTGAGCCCTGATCTGTAACTTTCCTAGAGCAGTAAAACTACATGTGTGTGTTAGTCACTCAGTTGCACAGACTCTGTGATCCCATGGACTGTAGCCCACCAAGCTCCTCTACTGGAGTGGGTTGCCATTCCCTTCTACAGCGGATCTTCCCAACCCAGGGATTGAACCTGGGTCTCCATACTGCAGGCAGATTCTTTACCGTCTAAGCCACAAAACTTCCTATAGGACATCTGAAACTAGCAGCATGGTCCTGAGACCCCATCATCTGTGACTACTCTCTTAATATGATTCCCAAATCTGAAAATGTTTCCCCAAATGCTTCTCCTTTTTCACTCCTACAGATCTGTCACTATTAAATCCTGTGCCCCCTAGGCTGGGCACTCTGTTATTAAGAACAAGCACACCTATCCAATAGATTGCCTCCCTCTCAGCCTGTATTTGTTTACTTCTTCCTCACACCATAACCACGGCCCTAATCTGGTAACTACGGACTCCAGGGTTTCACCAAAACCTGTGTTTCAGCACTGGCACTCTCTAGCAAAATTTCTGATCTGATCCTATTGTTCATCGGATATGTCTCTAGGGCCCTGATGCCCTCTCTTTCTATACTATGCTCTCAGATTTGGCATCTGTGGACATCAGGGTCATTCCCTGTGTTATATACTCCAAGTCTAGCACCCCTGAATCTCAAAGATCTTCTCAACCTGTAACTCAGGTTTCAGCGTTTCCAAGCCTGGCACCCTTGTGGCTTACACGCCCCTATCCCAGACCATGCACGTTACACGGAGGGCACCTCTGGAATTTGGAGTGCCTCCCACTCCCAGCCACGCATAGGATACTCCTGAAGTACTTGCCAGACCATCACCCTCTCTCCCGGCTTAAGGCCTCTAGGCTCGCCCCCAACTTCCACCCCACGCCTGCGCTGTAAGTGGTCATCGCCCGGCAGCCCGAGACCAAGACGCGTGCATCCCCACAGCCTCTGATTCCCTGACAACCCCTAGGCCGGAGCCAGCGCGACCAATAACGTGCCAGGTCCTCGGCCTCCCCGCCACCGACCAATCACGAGCGAGCCCCCCCGCCGTCGCCTTCCGCCAATGGGAGAAAGCCCGCGAGCCGGGCCGACAAGGCGCACGGACCCCACGAGCGCGACGGCGGCGACAGCGGCGGGCCAGGGAGAACACAACATGGCGGTGGGCAGGCCGGACCGAACTACAGCAGCAGCCACGCGAGGGAAGTGAGGTCTCCGCCGAGGGCGGGAAGCGCCGCCCCTCCCCCCGCGACTGCCGCTCACCTCTCCCCCTCCCTCTCGCGGACGCTCCCGCACACTCACACGCCTCGGCTCAGAAGTCCAGGGAAGAGCAGGAGCCGCCCCCGCGCTCCGGCGGAGTCGGGCAATGCAGAGGCCTGGGCACGACGGAGGGGAGGGGGAAGCGTGCGTCACGGAGAACGGAGCGCGCGCTAAGCCGGGGTACAAACAAGATGGCGGCCACGCCGTTTGCACTGTCTTCCCCCGCTTCCCCTCCCCCTCCCTTGGCGCCTTGGCTCCTAGTGTCTTTAATGCGCAGAAGCTTAGTTGCTTGAAGTCTCGCGAGAATTGAGAAGGGGCGACGACTTGGTGAGACTTGAGCCATCTGACCCCGCCCCCTTTAGAGTCCTGAGGTATCTAGCGGGGTCCTAGATAGCGTATTCAGTCTTTGTGGACCTCTGCTATGGTACGCATGCTTTTGAGTTTTAGGGGAATAGATAGTTTTTCTTGTTTTTTTTTTTTTTTTTTTTTAAGGAGGTGACAGCTGGAGGATGGAGGGCGGCATGAGGAATGCCAAATTAAGTGCGCCGTTAAAGAAGACAGCTGCCAGTACCGTAAAACGGGATTTAAAACTGTAAAGATATACTTCAAAATAAAGAACAGCACTTTCCTAGAATGGTCACCTTGTAATTTTACGTCTATATGCACATTGTTTTTGTCACTTGAATGCAGAATTAAAATTTCTTTAAAAGCAGTAGGAAACTGAACTGCAACCAGCATTCGTTTTCATACTTTACCGCTTTAATCGCCACAACTACTTAGTCCGAAGGCATTAGCATTATTTCTATTTTACTGGTGATGAAGTTGAAGCGCCAAAATGTTAAGTAACTTAATGAAGGCTCCGCAGCTAGTTAGTGGCGAAACTCGGTTTGAATAGTCCCCAAATCTGTATATAAATACATCAAATATATATTGAGTAGAATCATCCACAATGAAACTGTGCACTAGGTTGCAAGCACAAATAAGACTGCTTCTGCTGGTGGTTACCCTGAAGTTTACAAATGACTTTTCTGAGACTTGTTTTGCAGGGGTCCTCAACAATAAAATCGATACACTATTATTATTTCCTTCCTTTGAGTTTATGACCCTAGTGATAAAGTTGTTGAGAATAATGGAATAAACCCTGGACTTGAATTCAGGAAAATTGTTTTCAAATCCAGCCTTAATAAATCTCACTTCATGCACTCAATAAATATTTGATGAATAAATAAAACCTGACTAGTTACAGGACACTTGAGTTCACTAAGTCTTGTTGATTTCTTCATCTGTAAAGTGATCTAATTCCTACCTCGGAGTGTCAGGGATATTGAATGAAACAGTTTAAGGGAGAGTGCTTTGCAAAAGAATTTCAAAGTAGTGATAATGATGTTTTCAGACATGAGAAATGGCATAAAAATTAAACAGACTCAAGAACTAGTATGTTGAGATAAATAAGCTTAGCTAATGGGGAAACGGAGAAGGCTATGGCACTCCACTCCATTACTCTTGCCTGGAAAATCCCATGGGCGGAGGAGCCTGGTAGGCTGCAGTCCATGGGGTCACTAAGAGTTGGACACAACTGAGCGACTTCACTTTTACTTTTCACTTTCATGCACTGGAGAAGGAAATGGCAACCCACTCCAGTGTTCTTGCCTGGAGAATCCCGGGGACGGGGGAGCCTGGTGGGCTGCTGTCTGTGGGGTCACACAGAGTCGGACACGACTGAAGTGATTTAGCAGCAGCAGCAACAGGGAAAAGCTAGGTAAGTCTTTTTACAAATATTTATTGAGCAATTTTTACATATACTATGCTTATGAAAGAGAAGTAAAAATGTGCAGGGGACAACATAAATTAGTAGTATTAGTTGTTATTATTATATTTAAGTATGACAGCAGATGGGCTTCCCTAGTGGCTCAGCGGTAAAGAATCTGCTGCCTGTGCAGGAGTCATGAGTTTGATCCCTGGGTGGGTAAGATCCCCTGGGAGAGGGCATGGCAACCCACTCCAGTATTCTTGCCTGGGAAATCCCATGGACCGAGGAGCCTGGTGGGCCACAGTCCATGGGGTCCCAAAGAGTTGGACACAACTGAGCGACTTCACTTTAGTGACTAAGCAAACATTGATGGTATATAGGGACTGTAGTCAGTTTCCCTCTGGGAGCATGGAAATCAGGTTGCCCTCAGAATTAAACTAATAAAAATTTACATAGTGTAAGAAATTATCCAAGGATGATAGTAAACATTAAACAACAGCAAGTGTTCAAGCACTGATCTACCAGGTGTGAAGTCCAGGAAGGGTCCTGGAGATACCTTCTATGTTAAGCTTTCAGTTGCCAGTTTGTGGATAGGTCCCAGGGGAGGAGATGTCAGGAGACTTGGAACTGCAGCTGTTTACCAACTAGCACAAAAGTATTTCAGTATTTTAACAGTTAATATTTATAACTGGTAATAGTCACACTAATACATACAGCCTGAGTATTAGTCCTTGCTGTAGACTGTGGTTATCAATATTCTCTGCCCCTCCTTTGCTAAAACTCTCCCTCAGGGACTTCACTGGTACTCCAGCAGTTGAGAATCTGCCTGTCAATGCAGGGGACTCGGATTCCATCCCTGATCCGGGAAGATCCCACATGCCATGGAGCAACTAAGCCACAACTAATGAGCCCGTGCTTCACAAGAAGAGAAGCCACCACAATGAGAACCTGATACACCGCAACTAGAGAGTAGCCCCTGCTTGCCACAGCTAAAGAAAGCCCTTGTGCAGCCAAGAAGACCCAGCACAGCCAATAAACAGATAAAACCCCTCCCTATCTGGCTTGTTCCTAGAAGGTTGTGTTTCTCACCCTAATGTCATCAAGCTTGACTTTGTTTTGGTCAATGAAATGTGAGTAGAAATAGCTTGATCCACTTATGAGCAGAAATGTATGAGCCATCTCATGATTCCACCATATTTTTTTCTGTCATGAGAGGATCACATTTCAAATAGGGCTACTTTTCCAGGTTTGGTCCCGGAATGAAGATGTGCAGAGCCACCATTGACATGCATGACATGGAATGTGAGTAAGAAATAAACCTTTGTTACAAGCTGCTGAGATCGTTTCAGTTGTTTGTTATTGCAGCATAACTTAGCTAGCCTAAACTGGCAAACACAGCTCGAACCCAGGTGACTCAGCGGTAAGAATCCACCTGCCAGTGCAGGAGATTCAAGAGACTTAGGTTCGATCCTGAGTTCCCCGGTGGCTCAGATGGTAAAGTTTCTGCCTACAACATGGGAGACCTGGGTTCGATCCCTGGGTCGGGAAGATCTCCTGGAGAAGGAAATGGCAACCCTCTCCAGTATTGTTGCCTGGAAAATCCCATGGACGGAGGAACCTGGTAGGCCACAGTCCATGGGGTCGCAAAGAGTCGGACACGACTGAGCGACATTGACTTACTTTGGAGTGTGAAAGATGCCCTGGAGGAGTAAATGGCAACCGCTCCAGTATTCTTGCCTGGGAAATGGTAGAGGAACCTGGTGGGCTACAGTACACGGGGTGCAAACAGCGGGACGTGACTGAGCGCGCGCACACACGGGTAAGCCGAGAGCTTATCTACAAACGATCAAAAATAAACCAAACACTGATCCAGTTCATATGAGAGGGATCTCAAGGCAGATATGATTGCAATTTAATAGAACCCTAATCAGTCTTGTCAGCCAACCATTCTGTACTGTATTTGGAGACTGTTCTGTCAAACAATAGTTCTGTATCCTATTTGGAGAGAGATTCTGTGAACTAAAGGGCTTAATCAGACATGACTACTGAAAACAAGGCAGAGACGAGCGTTAATGTTGCCCCTCTAAGCCCTGTCTCAGACTGGCCTGGGCATTGAGATTTTCTTGTCTGTGTCATCCCTACAGTGGGTGAATTACCTCTGGGTGCCTCAGCTAAGAAATGCTTCTTAAGATCAATATGCCTTCCTGGTGTGATTCTGTGCTCACCCAGCAGATGTCCTGCCTCTGGGACAGAATTTAGTGATCTACCACCTAGAGGATCCCAGTTCTCTTGATAATTTCATTTTTCATTGTAAATTAATCTACTAGATCTGGGTATATGTAACTATCCATTTTTGTGAGCTGAGAGAATATAAGAGCCCTCCTGGGAGATGGTTCTACTCTGTGCTTACTATTAAAACCTGGCTTCTGAGATGGCAAGACCAAGGCCCAGTTCTGAGATGATGATAGATTCCTTAAAGTGTTAAAACTATAGAGGGACCTCTCTAGAATACCTTAAGCTACACCCCTCTATCTCATTGTATGGCATCTTTGATCTCAAAGAAGAGCAGAAAGTGCTAAAGAAAGATACAATCCACATGTTGTGGGAGTTCAAAAAGGAAGAGATTACTTCCACTTAGTGTGAATGGGAAGAATTCAGGAAAGATTTGTGAGGATGTGACATTTTAAAAATGTGTAGAATTATGGAAAGAGCATGCCATGTATAGGTGGCCACTAGAGCACGTATAGGAAGCAGGGGGTTGATGGAGGAAATATAGAAGATGATGAAAAGGGAAAATCATCAAATACATTTTGGTCAGATTAAGGCTCTTGGGTTTTTTTTTTTTTTCTTTTCTGCTAAGGAGACAGTGGTGGAAGTCTTATTGTTTTTATTTAATTTTTCCATTTTAATAACTTAGAACAGTTTATTGGCATTAAGTACGTTCACATCATTGTGCAACCATCACCACTATTTGTCTCCAGAATTTTCGTCATCCCATGCTGAAACTCTGTGCCTGTTAAACAATAACTCCCCGTCCTCCCCACCCTCAGCTCCTAGGAACCCCTGTTCTCTTTTCTCCTTTTAAATTTGACTATTCCAAGTATATCATATAAGTGGAATTATATTGGGCTGGCCAACAAATTCATTCAAGCTTTTCCACAAGATGTTACAGAGAAACCCAAATGAACTTTTTGGCCAACCCGATACAATATTTTCCTTTTGTGTCTGGCATGTTTCACTTAGCATAATGTGTTCAAGTTTCATCCATGTTATCAAACTTTCTTTTTTGGAGGGAGGAAGAAGAGGGTGGAGAAAACACACATGCTTGAGGAAGGTGCAAAGGCACAAGGGACAAGGGCCCGCCACCAGGGGCCTTGCGCTATGTCTCACTGCTCAGTTTCTTTTGCTCCCCTCAGCAGCCCAACGTGAAGGCCTCAGGGCAAGGACACCTTCCGAACCAGCAGCCATCAGCCCAAAGAGCGCCCCTGGGCTCAGGCCCTGCCATTCTGCCCCTGAATGCTGTTCCTGCCCACACCGCTTAAAGATGTGGACCTGAACCCCCGAGAGACCTCAGGAGGACTGGGGCCTCTTGTCGAACAGCCTTTCAGGCAAACTTTCATCTCTAGTTATGGCTGAATATAGTACTCCATTAAGTGTATATAGCATATTTTTCTTATAAATTCATCCGGCAATGGAATTTGGGTTCTCTCTTTTGACTATGGCAAATAATGCTGCTATGAACATTGGTGTACAAATATCTGTTTGAGCTCCTGCTTTCGACTCTTTGGGGTACATACCCAGAAGTGAAATTGCTGGATCAGATGGTAATTCTATGTTTAATTTTTGAGGGACCACCATACTGTTTTCCACAGCAACTGTACCATTTTACATTCCCAGTGATAGAAGTTTTTACAGATGGGAATGACATGGTCAAAACTGTGTTTAACCGCTACGCGGGGCTTCCTTAGTGGTGCCTGTGGATAGAAATCTGCCTGCCAATGCTGGGGACGCAGGTTTGATCCCTGCTGCAGGAAGATTCCACATGCTGTGGAGCAACTAAGCCCATGTGCTGCAACTACCGAAGCCCTGGCACCTAGAGCCTGTGCTCTGCAATAAGAGCGAAGCCGTCACAGTGAGAAGCCCAGCACTGCAACCAAGAGTCGCCCTGGCTCACCACGACTAGAGAAAGCCTGCGCTCAGCAACGAAGAACCAGCACTACCAAAACAAACACACAAAATGGCTATCTGGCAGAGGTAACAGGATGGAGTAGGGTTTCAGAATGACCAGCTGGAGACTCCCACATAGGACGAGATCTAACAGGAGCCTGAGCACATCAGTAGCAGTGAGAATGGAGGGAGGAAGATAGAAATGCAGAGGTGACGCTGCCCACAGAGGACTGGAGCACTTGATTGTTGATCTGCTGTTGCAGAGGTGAGGAGCAAGGGAAATGAAGGTGTATGATATGACCCCCAGCTTCACCCCTGGGAGTAGGGTGGTCTCCAGATGAAGATTTCTGGACTTCTCCAGAGCGTGGCAAGTGGGACATTGTGAGCTCTGGGATGGACACTTGTCTTGCCTTTGCCCTTTCCAATGGTAATGACACTGTACTTGCAGCCCAGCTGCTGAGCTCTGAAATCTGTGCTACACTCTGAGATCCATTGCCCTTCACCCCAAGGCCTCACTTCCCACAAGCTGGCCACTGACTGAGCACAGCAGGGATTTTTGGACAGGCACCTGCCTAGGATAAGTGACGGTCTTCTGATGGACAACTTTGGCTCAAGGACTCCTCAGTGACCTCACAAACGTTCCTTGAAGCTGCACTGCAGTCTAAGGTGCTTCCACCTAGAACTCCTGCCTTCTCTCTTCTTCACTTAGGGTCAGACCTGCTGGGTGGTCCTCTCCCAGTCTCTCTCAGGTCTGGCCCCTATTGTCTCTCACAGGTGTTTTCCGTATTGAATTTCTTGGGTTTAACCCTGTCTTGAGGTCTGTTTTCTGAGGAGCTGAACTGACAGGAGGGGAGGGAGGATGAGCTCACAGCATCTCCTCTACATCCCGTCAGCCGTAGGGGTAAGTGTGTGACCCACCCTGACCAGTCACCATGAGCCCCACACCTTGGCCCAGGGCCTCCTCAGAGTCTCTCTGCATCATTTGGCTCCCAGACCACTAGATCTTGGTCCACCTCAACCACAGACATGGCTAACCAGCTCTGAGTGAGGCCTCACAGTTCCACTGGCTGAAGCCAGCGAGTTGCAAGCATGGATAGTCTGGCTTCTCTCGCGCTTTCCAGACCCTGAGGACCCACCACCTCACAGAGCAAGAGATCTGGGCTCCTAAGCAGCTGCTGAAGGGGTCGGTGATGTACAGGAGATAGAACCTGCACCAGAGATTTAACTGCCCATGGGGCCAACTATATATAGGCTTTCCTGGTGGCTCAGCTGGTAAAGAATCCACCTGCAATATGAGAGAGCTGGGTTTGATCCCTGGGTTGGGAAGATCCCCTGGAGAAGGGAACAACTACCCACTCCAGTATTCTGGCCTGGAGAATTCCATGGATTGTAGAGTCCATGGGGTCGCAAAGAGTCGGACACGACTAAGCAACTTTCACTTCAGGGCCAACTGTGATGAATGGAGGAACAATTTACTCTTCCTCCCTTCCTCTGATGGACTGTTTGAAGGTATAGTTTCTCTATACAGTCTGAAGGCTTTCTGCATGTCCGAGTGGGTAGACCTGTCCAGAGACCAGATGTGTCTCTTTACAGTTCATTGTAAAGAAGTAGCAAGAAACATTTCCTTGCATTGCTTACCATCTTTTCCCGCTTCCCTATCCCCATCCGCCCTGCTCTAGCATTGTGCATCCCATATAAAGCTTTAGCACTTGATCCCTTCTTCAGGTTTTGTTTTCTAGGAGACCTTGTTAAGACAGATCACAGTTTCTGAACAGCTGAGCACTTGACTCAAACGAAGCTAAGCAAAGCCTTCCTAAAGACGTAGAATATAGAGAGACAAGACTTTTCTTCTGTAGGTCTTGAGTCATAAAGATCTGTGGGCGGCTACCACTTCTGCTTTACAGGAAGAGCCTGCCTGAGCACAAAGGCATCGCAGAGGAAGGCAGATCTCAGAGAAAGAGAAGGACACAGAGGCCTGACATCCTTTGAGCTCCAAGAACCAACCCTCCCCAATATGTATAATAGTTTTGTTATTTAGCTCCCTGAAGACCGGTTTTACCAATCCAAATCAAAGAAAATGTGGTCACCTCTGGATCCCAGGGCACCTCCATTTAAGAGATCAGTCAGGAGTTTAGATTTGAGGCTCAATTTCAAATTCCTGGGAGAAAGAGCTGTTGCTTGGACTAGGTCTAGCCAGATGTTTACCCCTGAACCAATCAACATCATTGTGGGCACAGGGTCACGTGTAAATATGGCTGTAGCCACTGAAAGGCTGTGAATATGGTGTGAGAGCAAGTAGGGAGGAAAAGCGGGAGTAGAGAGTTGGGCAGACCAAACAAGGGCTGCCCACTCCTGGAGAATAAATAAGAGGGGAAACGGCAAAGAGAAGGGGTCTGAGGACCGACCTAACACCGTCTAATCCAATGCTGTCCTGCTCTTTATCTAAACCAATGCTATCCAGTAGAACCTTCTGCAGTGATGGAGGTGTTTTATGTCTGTGCTGTTCAGTATAATAACCATCAGTCACATGTGGCAGTTCAGCCCTTGAAGACAATGGATGCAACCAAGCAACTGAATTTTTTGCTTCATTTTATTTAAATTTGAAAAACTATGTAGTTAATGACTACATATTGGACAGGTCAGACCACACTGCCGGTCTGTTTGGGAAGAAAGCATGGAGTATTGGATATTGCATGTGCTTTGGAGTCAGTCAGATCTAGGTGCAAGTCTCAACACTACTTCTTAAAAATTGAACAGATTCCTTAACCCCTCTGAGCTGTAGAAGTGAAAGATGCAAAGGATAGTGAATAATACATGATACCAAAGAGTAAGAAAGGGGCAAAAGATTGCAAAGGGACAAAAAGTCAGCTGGGTTTAGCAATGAGGAGATAGAGTAAATTAAGACAGAAGTATTCAAAGTGTGATGGGGTTAGAGCCAGACCAGCAATTTTCCTGTCTTCTGGACATCTGTTAAGTATCTTTCCTCTGGAAGGGGATCCCAGGAAGGGAAAGACAGGGAACAAAAAAATTTAATTTTAATCCTGATGGCCATGAGGGGAGGTGAGAACCCAAAGGTATGTCCTGAAGGTAGGGCTCCAAGATCAAGCCAGAAAAACAATCAGAAACAGTCAAGCCAGAAAAACACAATCAGAAACAGTCAAGCCAGAGAAACACAATCAGAAAGTCAGCCAAGGGTCTGGAGCCAAAGATAGGGTTACATAGACCAAGAAACTAGAAGGAAAGAACATCTCATAAAATATCCTCATGACATAGCACTTACTGTGTAACTAGATTGTGAACCCTTCAGGGTTCAGAGCCAAGTTCCTCTTGGTATTCCCAACACCTAGTAAGTTCCAGACACAATAATAGGCGTTTAATTAACATCTGTCAGAATGAATGCAAGTAAGCCAGTCCACTCCTTGGTGCATGGTATTCACTCTAAAACTGTTAAATGATCAAAAAGAGAAATCTCTGCACTGAGAAGGTGCCAGGGAAACCTTCATGGCAGGGAAACCCTGTTTGTATGATCCCTAGCATATTACCTGGCACAGAGGGACTGCTCCACAAGTAGTCACAAGGGTATGATTATTAGTGCGGGAGTGAGGTTTTGCATAATGATCAGGGAAAGCCTTGATGATAAGAGGAGCTAAGTGAGTGAAGTCGCTCAGTTGTGTCCAACTCTTTGTGACCCCATGGACTGTAGCCTACCAGGCTCCTCTGTCCATGGGATTTTCCAGGCAAGAGTACTGGAGTGGGGTGCCATTTCCTTCTCCAGGGGATCTTCCCAATGCAGGGATCAAACCCGAGTCTCCCACATTGTAGGCAGACGCTTTACTGTCTGAACCACCAGGGAAGTTAATAGGAGCTAACCTATATTGATTTCATTTAATCTTTACCCCACTCAATAAGATAGATCTTATTAGACTAATTTCACAGATGAGGAAACTCAAAGAGGAGATGTGACTTATTCATTGTTAGCCAGTTCAGAAACAGCACAGCTGGGGTTGAACCTGAGCTTCCCTGATTCCAGGGTCCAAGCTCCAACAGCAAAGATTTTGGAAGCAGGAAGCAGAAGTGTCCAAAGAGGAAATTAAGGAAGGCAGTTCTGGGGTTAGAATTCACTTCTGATTTCTATACGCTTACAGAAATTACGATGCCTTTCTCTCTGGAACACCCGGTGCTTGTCTTCTTGGCAAGGTCCTTACCCCTTCTACTGAGTTCACCTCTAGGCCACCCTTTTGTTTCATGTCCCAGTCAACTACATCTACTCTGCTTTTACTCAAGGAAGTAGAAGTTGAAATGGGGTCAAGGGGAGGTTTGTTTTTTTTTTTTTTCCCAAGGGGAGTTTTTATTTCTTGGTTTGTTTTATCTTCCTTGGTGGCTTAGATGGTAAAGCGTCTGCCTACAATGAGGGAGATCTGGGTTCAGTCCCTGGGTCGGGAAGATCTCCTGGAGAAGGAAATGGCAACCCACTCCAGTACTCTTGCCTGGAAAATCCCATGGATGGAGGAGCCTGGTAGGCTACAGTCCATGGGGTCGCAAAGAGTCGGACATGACTGAGCTACTTCACTTTCACTTTGTTTTAGTTTTAAGAAGGAAAACTCCAGAGCAATTTTGTAAACTATGCATTTTCTAGTAGACAGGCAGAAATTGACAATGAAAGAGAGAGAAAAGATCTGCAGAGGTAAGATTTTGGGGTCCTCGGCACAGATGGGTGAGAGCTTGGCCTCTGACCTAGAGCATCGTGTGCTTTCCTTCAGAGCAAAGAAAGAGAATATGGATACAGAGGCAGGAAAGTTAGTAAAGGTCAGGATGCTTAAAATGAAAAGTCAAATTTTGCACCAATTGATGATGGCATAGTCTAGGACAATGGCAACCCACTCCAGTGTTCTTGCCTGGAGAATCCCAGGGATGGGGGAGCCTGGTGGGCTGCCGTCTATGGGGTCACACAGAGTCGGACATGACTGAAGCGATACAGCAGCAGCAGCAGCAGCTTATTAGTAGATCATAAACCCACTTAGAAGTTTGCAACCAGCTTCATTAAAAAAAAATAGAATAGCATAGAATTGAAAATTTGAATTAATTACACATAGCAAGGGTAAATACCGTGGAAACTATTGTGAAACTTCTGTTTCAGTTATATGTCCGGCTAGTAATACATGCATACTATAAAATTTATTTCTTATTGAGGGTTCAGTAAAACATATTTTAAAGCCACTGTTCCAGGATGAGACCATGAGAAGAATAGCTGATTCCTAGAACTTCCTTTCCCTTCCAGAGTTTTCCATGATGCTGGTAAATTGGTCTTTTTTGTGACCAGCAATTGGCACCCTAAGGTGCATGAGCTTGATCAAGTATGCCAGAGCTCCCTAAGCATGTGGGTTCCATATGTACCTAAACATTAGTCTCCTAGCCTTCAGGGATACTCTTTCCTCCTGAGAAGAAAATCCTGAGATTCACTGTGATTGGACAGGCTGAGTTCATACAACCACCCTGAACCAGTCATTCTGGCTGGTAGGATTGACCAGCTCAGCCCTTCTTTTCCCTGATAAGGGTCAGCTTCCTGGAAATACTTGGATCCTGAAAAGGAAATCAGGGGCTGTTGGAAAGGGGGAAATGGAGAAATGAGATAATCAACTGATGCCCCATACATGTGTCCCTTTAGGTGCCAAAGTTAGTTGTAAGTTTCAATAGCATTTGTGCTGGTCATTTGCCTGTTTGCTCTGAGCTGCGGTCTAGACTCTTCCATGTTCTTGGTACTGAAGAGTGCCAGGCCCTGAAGGGCCCCCAAAACTACATTTCCCAGTCTCCTTTTGCTAGCTGACTTGCTGTCAGATTCAGTCAGTGGGAAGTACAGGTGGGAAACTGTATGGCTGGAGATGGGATGGCTGGAGGAGATGCGAGCATTTTCTCTTTGTATCCACGGGAGGCTCTGGCGGCAGCTGGTGATTATGGGTTCAGAGACCTTCAGTATTTCCAAAAGCATCCATGGTACTGGAGAGGTGGCTCTAGGCTCCAGCGACCCCTGGCAGTTCTGCCGGTAGCATCATTTCAAAAGCAATGATCCAGTAGCATCACTAGCACCCCTGGCTCTAGTAGCACCCTTCCAGTTGACCCTCCAGATCTAGGGGTGGTAGAAGCTTCCTGCAGCTACTAATCTCTAGTCTTCTCCACCTTACCCTTTTGCTCCCTCAAGCCAACCAGTTCTCTGAAATAAACTACCTCTGTTCGAAATTCCAAGCACCTTTTCTGTTTTCTTGTCCTCACCCAGACTGGCATGATATTGCCCTGGCCATTAAGCTGACTGCCATGATTAATTTCCCAGGTGTGCTGTTTGCAGATGTTGAGCTGGGTGATGCCACAGAGAAGCACATTAAGCCCCCTGCTGGGGCACTGGGACAGGAGCACGGGGGACCCTTGAGAGAGCACAGAGGAAGTCTCACGCTCCGTTTGCTTCCTCATCTTTCCCTATCAGAACCGTGTGATGGAGAACTTACTGCCTGCCTCCCAAGATAACTTGAATCCATGCTGTGGCTGGAAGGGATGGGTTCTGGAATGATGAGGTGGGAACAGAAAACATGCAGAGTTGGTAGGGGGCCCAACACGGACAGGTCGGGGAAGGGCCTGCCCTGGCTGCCAACGAGAGTTTTGGGAAGGAGGAGGGGTAGGAACTATCACCTCTGCATCCTCTTTTCCAGAGGAGATGATGGAGGGATAAACCTGCAGTTCTCAATGTTTCCCGTCTTACCCTTCCCCAAGTGCTCTGCAATCAAAACAAGAAAACAGACTCTTCCAATGGCATTTATCCTGACTGATACCAGAGGAACTATTACTGAATCCTTATGTCTTACCTTTACTTCTGTAGGTTCCTGTTGCAATCCAGACCTCCAGGGGGGTAGCCAAGTCTCTCGAGGGCCTGGAGGAGTAAGATTGTGGATGACTCCTGGAAGCCTCAAAGGAGCAGCCATGCCCAAAACACCACTTTTCTCAGAGGCATCTTGCCACGGCCAGTAGCGTCTTGCAAGATGGTGTTGGGCAAGTCCCACTAAGGTATGATCCATGATTGGAAACCTCCTAAACCCAGCCAGCCACTAATTTGCTCTGTGATCTTGGGCAAATCAAGTTCAATCTCAACATTTCCACCTGTTTGTTAAAGAGCAGAAAGGGCAGTCCACTGGTTAGGACTCCGAGCTTCCACTGCAGGGGGCATGGGTTTGATCCCTGGTCCCACGAGCTGGGTGGCGTGGCAGAAACAAAATTAAAAAGAACAAAGTGATAATTTTTCTAAATTCTTTTAAAATACATTGTGTTAAGGGAATAGATGGCATGGGAGAAATGATAGGTGTTACCGTCTGTCCCTCCTTCTTGCCCATCCTCCTTGGGCTTCTGTATCAAATAAGATAACAAGCATGAAAAGGCCCTGAAAAGTACAAAGTCCCATAAAAAGGCAAGAAAGTGTTATTATCAACATAGTCGTTAGCGTAGAGGGATGAAGGCAGGGCACAGGCTGAAAGCCAAACAGCTGGAAGGCAGGAAATCTTAACACCAAAAAAGGAAACTTTCTCTGTTCAAATTCTTCCTGGAGTGGTACTTTCTTTGGCGCAGACCTGGCACTGAAATCCTCTGAATGCTGACACAGGTCCAGGAAAGTGTTCTGGGGACAGGTAGGGCATCCAGCAGCCAAAAGACGCTGGGAGAACACCCAGCCTGATTCCTCACTCCTGTGATCCAACAGAGGATGCATGGAAGGGAGAGGTTCCGATTCAAAGCCAGGTGTGTGCTGGGTTCCTCCTCCAGGCTCCTTTCCCGCTAAGATGCCAGGAAAGACTGAGGGCAGGGGGAGAAGGGGACGGCAGAGGATGAGATGGCTGGATGGCATCACCGCCACAATGGACAAGGGTTTAGGTGGACTCCGGGAGTTGGTGAGGGACAGGGAGGCCTGGAGTGCTGCGGTTCATGGGGTCACAGAGTCGGACACAACTGAGCGACTGAACTGAACTGAACTGAAGCTCTTTAGGGACCTAGGGTATCATGGGCATGCTTAACTAATGCTGAACTCAGTGGCCCACAACCTAAAAACCATTCCATGTTATGTTCAAAGGGAACATCCATCTGGGGAGGACCTTAAGGATGGTCTAGGCCAACTGAGGCCCAGTGAGGAGCAGAGACTTGCCAAGATAAGTAGAGTCAGACTCATCAAGTGGCCAGGAACAGTAAACTGCCCCCTCCGGCTCACATGTAAAGGAGCTTCTCTCCAGGACTGGCATCCAATCTAGGCCTTACTGCTCACAGCCTCCCAGTCTCGGAACAGTCCTGCTCCTCCCTCCCTCCAGCCAGGCTGCTGCTCACTGCTGGTCCCCGCTCTTCGTCTCCGCTCAGGGCTTCGCTGGAGCCTGACCTCCCTACCTCACCTCCCTGTCACCTGACAATTTCTTTCTGTTCCTTGGTTCAAGAGAGCCTCTAACTGGCCTGTCTCAGATGCCTGTGCTGGGCTATTATTTAAAGGTCACCAGCTAATACATGAGATGGTAACCCTTGGCTCAGGGCTGGCCCCCATCTGCTACATCTAGAGGCCGGAGGGACCATATGGTCTAAACCAGAGCCCCAACGGGGTTTGCGGTCTGAGCAGCCTTTCTTCAAAGTGGACGTGAGTCTGGCAGGCACCGTGCCATCCCTGGAACCATGTGACTCGAGCCCAAGGCTCCAGATTTCCTGCCCAGAACTTTTCCCAGAGGATTTGTCATTTCTTTCCTTGAGTTATGTCACAGATAAGCCTTCATTCCTGCTAAATGTCATCCAGGAAGGTCTTCCTCCTTCAGCCCTCCCTCCTACTCCTCTTCCCTGCCCCAAGGAACTTATGATATAGTGAAGACAAAGACAGGAAAATGATTAGATTACATCTCTAAGTATAGGAGTGCTTTAGAAGGAAATATAAACAAAGTTATAATAGCAAAAACTTACTGAGTTCCCTGTACCAATCACTCCTGATCACTGTACAAACATTTTTCTCATTTAATCTTTACAGCTCCCCCGTGAAGTTGGTACCACATTTGACACGCATGAAAACAGGCTCAGAGAGTAGTTCGCAGATAATAAACAGCACAGCAGGACTCTGATGCCGAAGCCTGCTCTGGCAGCTACTGTGTTGTGCGGTCTTCACCATGTTGTTTGAGCACAGAGGACCACCTTGGACTAGGGAGGAGGCAGGGGGAGGACTATGGAGAGCAGGAAACGTCCAGGAGGAGTTGCTTTCTGAACTGAGCCTTGAGGTAGGATGGGGCAGGGAGGTTGTTATTGTTCACTCACCAAGTCACATCTGACTCTTTGCAACCCCATGGACTGCATGCCAGGATTCCCTGTCCTTCCCTGTCTCTTGGATTGTGCTCAAATTCACATCCATAGAGTCAGTGATGCTATCTAACCATCTCGTTCTCTGTTGTCCTCTTCTCCTCCTGCCTTCAATCTTTCTCAGCATCAGAGTCTTTTCCAATGAGTCAGCTCTTGGCATCAGGTGGCCAACATATTGGAGCTTCAACTTCAGCATCAGTCCTTCCAATGAATATTCAGGGGGTGGGGGGAGAGTCACTGTAAACAGAAGGATCCACAGTGTGAACAGCACCAGTGTGATCAGGGTGCAGGGCTGGAAGCAGGTTGCATGCCCCTAAGACCGAGTGCCTCCCTAAATTTGCACCCTGGGCACCTCTCTTGCCCCACCCTCATCTGGACCTGGCAGGGAGGTTGGAGTTTGGGCAGGAAGAGTTTTGAAAAGAAGGATCCAGGAGAAGAAGGTGAATTCAACACAGCCTAAGAGATGCAAGTAGTAGTGTCTGGGTTTCAGCATCTGAAATGGACCCTCAGGGCACATCAGTAGAGTTCAAAGTGGAAAACCCAAGAGGAATGAGAACCCTTAAAATAACCACTCAAACAACCCTTTCTGCCCGGATTCCCCACACACCTTTCTTCTGCTCACCTTCCACTCTTGTCTTGGATATCACTTCCTCTAGGAAGCATCCCTAGGTCCCCCAGGCTTGCTTAGGGTACTTGGGTTCCTATTTTGGAATTGCTCTTGGCCTTTCTGTTTCCACACTAGGCTGTGAATTCCCTGAGGACAGGGGTTGGGTCTTCTGACCCTTCCATCTCCAGCAAAGCATGTGGCTCATAGAAGCTGCTCAGTAACAGTCAGATGAAAGAATAACAAACAGCCTCCCAGGGGCCTCTGCCAAGTTCAGGCCATTTTCTCTTTGTCTCTGGAGTACTACCAACCTCAGCATTAGGAATCCTACATGTGTTGGAACCAGGAGAAACCTTAAAACTCATTTATTTATTTCCTTCCTCCCACCTTTTCCAGATGGGTTGATTGTGGTACAATATTCATGTATTTGCCAACAATTTCAATCTTATGTCTCCCGCCACAATTTCTCATCTGAACTCCAGACCTAACCAGATGCTTCTGCAGCTCCTCATTTAGGATACTCCAGTGTACCTGAATCTGAACACGTCCAGACCTGGACTCAGCATCTCCCCAACCTGGTCCCCCTCCAGCCTCCCCTACCTAGTAAAGAACATCACCACCATCCCCTGCTGCCAGGGTCACGATCTGGGGAGGTCCCTTGCCACCCCTTATAGCATCCCATCACCAATCAAAGATCAAGGTTAGTAGCTTCTACCGCCTAAATCATAGAATCTCTCCAAGTCCCCTCTGCTGCCTTAGTTTAAATGCCCCATAGCTCTCAATGGACCCCTGTTAAAATCTCCTAATTAAACCCTCCAAATCTGTTATTTCCTTGTTCCAACCCATGCTTCCTACAGCCAGAATGATCTTTAAAAAGTGCTGCTGCTGCTGCTAAGTCATTTCAGTCATGTCCAACTCTGTGCGACCCCACAAATGGCAGCCCATCAGGCTCCCCCGTTCCTAGGATTCTCCAAGCAAGAATACTGGAGTGAGTTGTCATTTCCTTCTCCAATGCATGAAAGTGAAAAGTGAAAATGAAGTCGCTCAGTCGTGTCCGACTCTTAGCGACCCCATGGACTGCAGCCTACCAGGCGCCTCGGTCCATGAGATTTTCCAGGCAAGAGTACTGGAGTGCTAGTTTCATGTCATTCTTTGTTGATATATTTCCAATGGCTCTCCATTTAAATAATAATAATAACTCGTATTGTTATTATAGTTAACCCGTATGGAAATTTATTATATCCCAGGACCTGTTCTGAGGACTTTACACACAATGACTCAGTTAATCTTCTTACACAGATGAGAAAACTGAGGCTCAGAGAAACACTTTCAGGGTTTTTGCATCAACTCTTACCCCATCCTTGACTCTTTGATCTGGTTGCCTGCTATTCAAACTTTGGATGGATACTGTGGGGAACATTCTAGGACCTCCCTTTCTAGGTCAAGCCTTCCTCTGACTCGTATCCCAGCTTGCAATCATTGGACTGATGTCTGCCACCCCAGTTGGCTTGGAATTCTCTGTCCTTCCCATTGTGTCCTCAGTACTTGACATGTAATAAATGCTTGCTCAATATTTGTTGAATGAATTGATAAAAAGTGTTTTCTTTTTTCAAATTTTATTGAAGTTTTGTTGACTTATGATATTGTGTTAATTTTTGATATACAGCCAAGTGATTCAGTTGTACATATATATTCTTTTTCATATTCTTTTCCATTATGTATTAGAGGATATTGAATATAGTTCCTTAAGCTATATAGTAGGACCTCGTTACTTACCCATTTCCATATGCAATAGTGAAAGGGGTATTCCATAGGAGCGGGGGTGTGGTCAGATTTGCTATAGAAGGATTTCACTTATGTGAAAGTCTGGAGGTGGTGAGACCCAGTCACTGGATTCAGCAGCTGGATTCAGGAGTGAGGATGGCCCTTTGGAGGAAGGGAGTGGCCATGGGGGTGGAGAGCAGACAGGGAACCTGGGAGCATTAGGAGGTAGGCAGGACAGGCCCTGAAATTAATTGGATGGAGGGGAGGACAAGGGTGAGTCAAGACTGACTCCCATGTTTCCAGTTTAGGCAACCTGCACCTTGATCCCGGGAGGAACAAGGCAGGCTGGACTGCAGAGCAGGTGGTCCCTAGACCAAAGCAACAGAAAACACGGAAAAGTTCTCAAAATCTTTGTGCCCTAACTCCTCGGTGCCCAAACTCTAGCTTGGTCAAGTATATTTGTCCCACCTCATCTCTCCAGCTATCCCAACAGCTCCTCCCCAAAGCCCCAGTCTTCCTTCTCACAGGAGACTTGTAAGTTCCGTTCCACTCCTTCACCCCTCCTTGAAACTCGACAAGATTCAGCTTCAAGGACATCTCTGGGATCCCTCCCCACTCCCTCCACCCCTTCCTGGGATTAACATGTTCTCTGCTGTTTCCAGGATTCATTGAGTCAGAAATGTTTCTCTGCCTGTCTCTCCTAATGGCTGTTTTTCTCAATTCTAAATTGCCAGCACTTGGGATAAGGGCGGGATCAAGGTTAATTAAAAAAAAAAACAAAACGTTGTTTTATTGGTTTCTCCAAGGATTTGGCTTTCTTGCATTAAAAGTAGGGCCGGGAGTCAGACCTTGAATCCTGATGGCACCACTTAAGAGACTGGACAAGTCACTTCTTTCAAATTCTATTTCCTCATCGGTCAAATGGAGATGATAATACAGTGGACCCACCTAGAAGAGTTGTTTTAAGGGTCAAAGGAAATAGTCTATGTTAAGTGTTTAGCACAAGGCCTGGAACATTATTAGCTTCCTCAAAAATTTAACTCTTATTTACATTAAGAAAAAGTCTTCCTGCCTTAACTCTGGGAAACGGCATAAGCGGAATCGAAGGTTGCAGTTCCTGCTATGGCCACACGAGGGAAGTGGTGAACAGCCTTGGCACAGGCTGGCTCCGCTGTGCTAAGGCACCTGCTGTGGACCCAGATGGCCAGGCTGGGATTTCCGGGGCTTCCCGGCCCCTGAACAGGTGGACCCTGGCCAGGGTGCCGTGGGAGGAGCCTTCTCGATGTACTCTGCCTTGACTGTCACTGCCACATCCGTCCCTTCTGCTCGTGCCCTTCGCAGCTTGCGGGGGGGGGGGGGGGGGGGGGGGGGGGCGCCGGCGGGCAGGGCAGAGGGGCAAGAGAAGAAGGCAACTGGAACGCAGCCCTTCCCGTTTGTATTTCAAGTCTTTCAAACTTGAACGTGATCACACTTCTCTATAGAAGTTTTTATAGTTTTATAATTTTTACAGTCAAATTTATCAATGTTTTCCCTTTGGTGTACAGGTTTCATCATGCTTAGAAAAATCTTTTCCATTCCATCCCCCCAGATTGTGAAAACATTCACTTATTTTTCTTCTGGTATATTATGGTATTTTTATTTAAATATGGGCTCCACCTGGAATTTATACCCATGTAGGATAAGAACACAGCTCTCTCTCATTTTCCCAAATAACTTGCTTGATAGTCCACCTGTTTGTTAAAAGGCCTATACTGAATTCCCCTCATTTACCTGAAGTGCTACCTTCAACCGACACCGAATTCCCCTGTGTGGTTGTCCATTTCTGCTCTCTATTTTGTTTCACTGATTCCTCTAGGTCCGCTTCAATACCACACTGCTTTGAATACACTGGTTTTAGAATATGGTTTTTGTTTTATTTATTTTTGGCTCTGCTGGGTCTTTGTGGCTGCTCGTGCTTTTCTCTAGTCATGGTGAGCAGTGGCTGCTCTCCAGGTGCGGTGCGAAGGCCTCTCATTGTGGTGGCTTCTCTGGTTTTGGAGCACGGGCTCCAGGGTGAGCAAGCTTCAGAAGTTGCGGTACATGGGCTCAGCAGCTGTGGCTCCCAGGCTGTAGAGCACAGGCTTAATAGTTGTTGTGCATGGGCCTAGTTGATCCACAGCATGTGGGGTCTTCCCGGACCAGGGACCGAACCTGTGTCTCCTGCATAGGAAGGTAGATTCTTTACCACTGAGCCACCAGGGAAGCCCCTTGAATATGTTTTAGTATCAGGTAAGGTGCAGGAATTCCCTGGAGGTCCAGTGGTTAGGACTGGGCACTTTCACTGCTAAGCATGGCTTCAGTCTCCAGTCCAGGAAGTAAGATCCCACAAGCTGCGCTATTCGGAGGGTGGGAGGGAAATCAGGTAAGGCAAATCCCTTTTCATTCCTTTTTTCTAGCTTTATTTTTTTGTCCCTGCCTGTTTATTCTCCTATGTGCCCTTAAGGATCAACCTCTATCCCTCCCTTTACCCCCTGCCCAATCCTTCTGGAAGCCATTATGGAGCTTTGGAGTCCCTGAAATTATGTAAGGAGTGTACATCTGCACATTTCTCCGGAGGGAGGGTCCAAGATTTCATCAGATGTGCAGAGGGACCTCAATTCCCAAGGGAGCCACTGGTTCACATGGCTTTGTGATGGGGCACATGGGAGGAGCACCGAGCAGTCTGGATTCCTCCCATCTCTTCCACATCTTCACAGACTCTGCTCTCCCTGTCCTTCACCTCCACCATCCCCAGGAGGGTTGTTTTTATTAAATAACCCCAGTCATTTTCCTTCCCCCCTCCTCCTCCCCTTTCCATTCCCCAGTCACATTGTAATCCATGCCCTCAGCAGGGAGACTACTCGCTTTGCCTGCCTTCAGGGGACAGTTAGGAAGGCAAATAGTAATAATGCTGGCGCCTCTCTAAGTCAGTGAATTTAGAACACTGGAGCCCAAAAGTGGAATTGACCAGCTGAGCAACGTTAGGCACAGGAAGATGGGACAGGCACGACTCTAGGAGAGACTGTATACAGCGTCCTTGTGTCCCAGTGCTCGGGGAGCCCACTTCGAAGCTCCAGTTAGGCAGAGGGCAAAGTCCTAGGGCAAGGTTTCTCAGCTCTGGCATTAGTGACATTTGGGGGTGTCCTGTGCGTTGGTAGATGTCTTGCAGCAACCTTCATATCTTCTCACTAGATGCCAGTAGCAATCTCAGATGTGAAAACCAAAGATGTCTCCAGACACTCTGGAATTGGGGGAGCAGAATTACCCTAAGTTGAAAACCACTGCTCTAGAAGGAGAGGAGAGCCGAGGGTCTCAGGGCAGGACACTACTCTCTTAGCCTCTGTCTGAAAGGGACATCGTAAAGGTTTTCTTCATAGCAGGCACTTGGGCAAGACTTCCCTCCTCTCTGGGCTTCAGGTTTTGCATCTGTAAACTGGATTTGAAGTTTGTAGACCATTTCCCCCTTCTCTCACCATCTGACCATCCTGGATCTGGTCCACGGTGTGACGGGGGTATCATGGTGCCAGTAAGGTCCTGGGAGATCCCCAGAGAGAAGGAAGATGAGAAAGAACAGAAAGACGTAGAGGTGCGGGCGGGGGGAGACAAGCATTAGCAGGAGCGTTCTGGAGAAAGGTAGTGGCTTGGAGTGCCCTCTGACCCCGTCCCTTCGAGGCCTTATTAGCGTAGGTCGCCCCCAACCAGGCAAACCGAGACTCTCCAGATTCCCGTAGGCCCCGCCCACCACCACAGGCCCTGCCCCCACCGGCCCCGCCCCTCCCAATGGCCCCACCCGCCAGCCCGAGGCCCCGCCCCCATCAGGCCCCGCCTCTCTTTGCCTCCCGCCAGCCGGGGCTTGGGCTTTGCACCCGGCGGCGGCTGAGAACCGTGGCGGCTGCGGAGCCGGCAGCGCAGGCGGGCGGAGCGGAGGTGCCCGGCCCGGTGGCGGGCGATGCCCCCGTGAGCCTCTCTCGCCGCCCCTCCCCGCCCCGCGCCCCTGCCCCTCGGAGTCCGTCGCGCGCCTGGGACCGGGCCGCGCCTACCGCCGGGTCCGCGGGGCGGGGTCCCGGGGCAGCACCTGCCCCGCCTTGCGGAGTCGCCTGGGCCAGCCGAGACCCCTCCCTGTCTGGACCCCGGCCCCACCTCCGGGTAAGTCGATAGGCCTTGCTTGCCTAGGAATGGATGTGGGGAGGGGATGGCGGAGGTCCGGGGACCACGGGGCGGGGGAAGGGTCTCTGACGGTGAGGCGCCATGTAGGGACCTAAGTGTTCAGGGTCTAGGGAGGGGGTTTCGGGGAGGATGACAGTGTGTGTGATGACTCGGGTGGGGGGCTAAGGTTTGAGAAAGGAACATTAGGTGTTTGGAGAAGCCCGGAAAATGGAGTAGAGGGCCCCAGAGTCTTGAGTTCTTTGCTGATGCTCAGAGCACCTGGGCCCCTGCTCCTCAACAGCATTGCCTCCCATGGCATTTTTGGAAAGTGCTTAAAATCTATCCTGGAAAGGGAGCTGGCAGGCAGCCTGCCTTTCTTTTTGCTGCCTGTGCCTGGTTGAGAAGCTGGCCACTCTTTCCTCCAATGAGACATCATGGTGGTCCCCAGAGGACCCACCCCCATCCCCCACCCCATATAAAGAAAAGGGGTAATGCTCACTCCAGCCCTAGGGTGGGGAGAAGGGACTCCTGGGAAGCCAGGAAAGACAGTTGGTTACTCCATGGTGGGGAATCCAGGGTTCAAGGAGGCTTGGCAAGACCTTTGGTGCACAAACTGGGCATCCTCTCCTTCAAGAGGAGGGTGTTTTCCCCTCCTGGCCCCAGGATGCCTGGACTGATGCCCATATCACCTTCTCTGGACAACCCATCCTGAGAAGGAGGTTTCTTCCCAGTACCCTGGGCCTGGAAACCCAGGGAAGGCCCATAGCCCCCGTGGTCCTGGTTGGGGAGAGCAATGCCATACCAAGGCCAGAGAAAAGGGGTGCTGGCTGCCCTGCCACCTGGGGCTCTCTGGATGTGGCCCTTTGTGGCTGGGGAGCCTGGATGAAGATCACTGTCCAATTCCAGCCCCAGGGGTGTGGTCTGGATGGAGAGAGAAAGGCTGCCACCCCTTTGGTCCAGTCTTCTGCTCAAGATGACTTAAGTCTGAGGTCCTTGAATTTGGGGCCTAAAGTGGTGGGGCAAAGGCCTTTCTGGGCCAGGCCTGGTCACCAAGGGGTTAACTAACCAGCCCCCACCGTTGCTGCCAGCCACCAATTAGTCTGTCATCAGGCAGCTGCCAACTATCCCTGGGGACATGTGGGCAGCCTAATGGGGCATTCTCTCGTGGAGGTGAGGCAGGGGGAAGGGGTCTGTGAAACCTGTGCACAGACCAAGCTCTGTGCCCTTCGGAGCCTGTTTAAGGTCCACAGACCCCTTCCCCGCCCGTTGTCCCGATGCCTGGCTTAGAGACCTCCAGCCCTGGGGTTCCATACCCACCCGACCCTCTGCAGGGAACGAAGCCCAGAGTCAGGCAAACTTGGCTTCCAACCCAGGCTCTGCCACTTTCTGGCTATGCGCTATTGAGGAAATCACTTCTCTTCTCTGAGCCTCCTTCAGTAAAATATACCCACCTTCTAGATCTGCTGGGAGGAGAAAATGAAATGGTGGATTTGAGCCGCTTAGCACAGAGGCTGGCACTCAGGGGAGCTCAGTAGGTAACTGCTGAACTCCTGAGCAAGCCCAGGGCCAAGGACCCGACGGGACAGACAGACAGGAGCCCAGGGCTGAGGACTCAGCAGGGACCAAGATCCCATCCCTTGGGGCGTGAGGTCTCAGTGGGCCAGGCACTGTCTCTGCCTGAACTCTCCTCTTTCCCTCCCTCCTTGCCCACAGACACTTCTGGTTCTCTGTACGTAATTGGATTTTACTGTGCGGAGCCCAGGGCTGAGCTGCTCCTTTCTGGGCGTGCCCTGTCCCTAACCAAGTGCTTAGCTCTGTGGGGTCTGTCAGGGGTCTGGGTGATGCCTGCAGCTTCAACAGCAGCTGGCCCTTTAAGGAGGGAAGAAAACAATTATCTGGCCTGGGCATTGCATCAGCTAGAGGCTGGAGGGTCCCTGGGGAGGAGGGGGCAGGCTGGTGGTTGATTTCATTAGTGCCATGTGAGAACTCTCACCCGGGTCTATCCCACTCCCAGGCTGCAGCCTTGTCTGCGCTGGGCAGCAGCCGAAACCCAGCCCCACTGACTCCCCCACCCCACCCTACCCCACCCCCCACCCCGGGAGTACCACCTTGGAGGACTTTGTATACACCCAAGGCATGCAGGGGGAGGTAGGGAAGTGTCTCCCACACTGGCCTTTTTGCTGACTTGGGGTGCAAGAATGCTTCCTTGCTGACAGTTAGGGGTGTCTCCCCTTCTACTGTTTGGCTGACCTGGGGCTTGATTCTCCCCCACTGGCATCTTGTTAACTCAGGGGAGGGCTGCCTTCTGCATGGGCTTCTCACTGACAATGGGGCTGTCTCCTGCCCTGGTGCTTTGCTGACCTGACAGGAGCTATGCTGCCCGGGCTGTGTGTGAGCTGAGGCCACGAGTTAGAAACAGTTGCTCTCTGGTTGGAGGTGAGCTGCCTGGGAACTGTGAGTCACAGAGGCAGAGAGGACTCCAGGTTTTTGGGCACCAGAGAGACCTGGGTTCAGAACCCACATCCTCCACTTCAGCCTCTGTTACACTTCAGGACTCAGATGTCTCTGGAAAATAGGAATCATTTACACCCATACTGCCCCACCCCATCTGGAAGATGCTTGGTGGGTACAATGTAACTGGATGAACAGCCCGTAGCCCAGGACTGACGGATGGAGGGTGCAGGCTATGTGACGATTCTCTTGCCTTTGTAAATTTGGGCTCCTCACACCTTGAGTTCAGGATGCCTGGACAAGAAAAGGAGGGTTGGGGAGGCGTGGGGGGAAGGGGAGAAAGAGCACAGGGCCCTTCGGCATGGGTCACAGGACACCTGAAGCGCTCAGCTCTGTGTGTCGGGCAGCTCCTGCCTCCATGGGGTGGGCATTCTAGCCGGAAGACAGCCCAGAGCAGGTAATAACACGTGTGACATGTGTTGGAAAAAAAGAGATGCAGGGAGGCTAGCATGACAAGGAGTCGAGGAGGCAGTGGAGGAGGGAACTGGGTGTACTAGGGCCTTGATGTTGCGGAAACAGGCCTGGCATGGTGGGGAGGGCAGCAAAGGGGAGGAGGGGGAGCAAGGAGATAGGATCAGCACAGTCAGGCCAGACCTCCTGGTCTGTCTAGCAGGACACTAAAGACTTCAGAATTATCCTGAAGCCGATGGCAGCCTCTAAAGATTCTGAAGCAGAAAGGGCAAGGGCTGATTTCCAGAGCGTGCGGGCTGGGGTCTGTGGCCCTCAGGCAGAGCCTTCTCGGGGGTGACCTTCTGCCCTCTCATACCCCTTCCCTGCGCAGCAGCCTTGGTGCCCAGGGGGCCAGTTGTTTATGTGACTCATTCCGGGGGGAAGGAGGCCAGTCCCAGTCCCTTCAGCTCCCTCTCTCTGGGCCTTGTTGACGAAGTTTATCTCTTGGGCCCATGTTCTCCCAACCTCCCTGGGGAACCAGAGTGTAAGAGGCAGGGCTTTGGCACCAGGCAGGCGTATATTCACATCCCAGCTCTGCAGTTCATGGGGGTGGGGAACCTCTGGCAAGGCACACCTGTCTCTGATCCTCGGCTATGTGGATGTTATGTGTCCATAGGAAGGGTAAAATGAAATTCCAGATGGAAATCACAAAACCCTATTGCAATGTCAGTTGGCATTTTAACTCTCTTGTGTTGAGGCTGACCCCGAATCCAGGCCAGGCCCTGGGCTGGCAGGGGGTGGGGGCTGGGCTGGATTCACCAGTCTGTGGTTGCACAGAGCAATCAGTGCTTAGAAGGACCCCACACTTCATTTAATGTTTGGCTGTCACCATCTTGCAATTCTTAATAATTCAGAACAAGGAGTCTTGCTTTTTCATTTAGCACTGGGCCCTCCATACTATATGGCCCCACAAACTAGGTTGGAATAGGAAGAAGCAGGGAACAACACAGACTGCAAATAGTCCCCAAATGGAGGAGGTGTGAGGTGGAGGGCATGACTAACTGTCCCAAGGTGGGTGGGATGTTAATAATAGTAACATTTATTTAGTGCTTACTGTGTGCTAGGTTCTCTGCTAAGCACTTGACATCTTCATCTTCAAACAGCCATATGAAATAGGTGCTGCAATTCATGGGGTCACAAAGAGTCAGACACGACTGAGCAACTGAACTGATAGGTGGTGAGAGTGAGAGTCAGCTCCTTGGCCAAAGTCACACAGCCATCAAACGACAGAGCTGGGGTTCCAACCCCAGGTTGTCAGTTGGGAAAGCACATGCCTGGACCAGGGAATTCTTCACCAGGATGAGTCGGGTCTGCAGGGTAACTTGGAGTTTGCTGAGAAGGAAGGAGGTGTGTGGGGAAGGGAAGTGCCTGTGCCTAGAAGTGATACTTGGCTAGGAGAGATGGAACTGAAGCCAGATGCCTCCCAGGGTTGAGAGGTGGCCTTTGGATTTCACGGTTCTGATTTTCCAAGCTCAGAGCTTCTGGTCCCTCTGCTCCCAGGCCCTGCTGTGACCACGATTCCTCATAGCTGTCCTGTACCGCCCACTCTTCCCCGACTCCCGGGTAATCTCCTTGACTTGACTTTAATCTCTTCTGGGCTCAAGACCTGTCTGACTACTTCATGGACCACATTCAGATGGCACACCATCAGTCTCAGGTGGAAACTCGGGCCCCAGCTCCGCCCGCTGGCACCTGCTCTGCCTCGTGTCCCCAGCTCGTCTCTGCCACCACCAGCCACCCACTTGCTCAAGCTGGAAAGCTGGAAGTCCTCCTGGACACCTCCCTCTCCTTCACCCCCACATTCCACAGCCGGTCCTTAGCAAGTGCTGTTGGTTCTCCTGACTCCCTCCCCATTCCGTCATCTTTCTCTCTGTTCACTGCCCTGCTCCAGCCCAACCTCAGCTCTCAACCTGGACCACAGTGATGGCCTCCTAAACTGGTCTCCTGATGTTTCTGTTCTTGCCCGGCTTCATTTCATGTTTCACACTATAATCAGAGTGATCTTCTAAAGATAAATGTTTGATTGTGTCATTTCCCTGCTTAAGACCCTTGCAAGATTTCTTGGAATAAAAGCCAGACTGACAGTCTGGAAGGCCCTGTGGGATCTGGTCCTTGCCTACCTTTTTGGATCGTCTGTGCCATTCTCCCTCTCCCTCGGCTCTTGTCCCCTCATTCTGGAATGCCCTCCCCTTCCTTATCTATCTCCTTCAGATACCAGCTCGAACATAATTTCTGCCGAGAAGCCTAAACCAGAAACTAAACATCAGCCCCCTCCATAGGACCCTGTACTTCTTCACAACACTCATCACACCTGACCTGCTTTTCCTCGTCCCTGTTTCTCGCTAGACTATGAACTCTGTCGGATCAGGAATCTGGTTTTGCCTGGTCCTTGCGCATAGTAGGTAAACAGTGAGTTGTTCTATGAATGAAAGGACTAGATGAATCGTTGCTGCAGCATCCTAACTGGCCTCTCTGCCTCCAGGCTTGCCTTCTCCAAGCCTTTCTCTGTCCAACCCCAAAGCGATCTTCCCAAAACACAGAACTGACCCTGTCACCTCCTGCTACTTAAAATACTTCAATAGCTCCCCATTGAGGGCAGGAAGTGCCTCGGCTTTTTAGCATGGAATTCAAAGCCCTTTATGATCTGTACCCCCTCCAGCCTCATCTCCCCTCTTACCCCCTCCCCGCACTTTGAACTGGTCCTCTAACACATCCGGCTGTTTTGTGCCTCTGTGCCTCTGCCCTTGTAGTTCCCCCTGCCCAGAACGCCTCCCCACCTCTGCTTTGTCTCCCTGGAGAACATCCTTCATTCTTCAAAATCAAGCTTAGCTGCCTCTTTTGCTGTGAAGCCTCCCAGGAACCCTCCCGGCCCTCCTGAGCCAAGTCCCCCACCCCCAGCCCCACCCTCAGTCATATCTGCACAGACTCTACATCATTTCTTCCTTGTCTCCTGTGAAACTGAGCTCTTCCGGTGCAGGCATAGTGATTGTTCATCTTTGTGCCTCCAGATTCCAGCTTCTCCCCTGTCCTTAATTAGGTCTTTGCTTATATACAGAAATCCACTCAAACCAGCCTCAGTAATAAAGAAGGGTTTCTTATGAGGACACAAGGGGTTCCTGGGAACTGAGGAGTAGGAAAATCATTAGCTTCTAGAAGGTGAGATCTGTTGGCCAAGAGAAATTGAAGCAACTGATTTCTGTGCCTTGTTCACTGCCTTCACCTTTCTCTCTCTACCTACTGGGTTTTCTCTGCGTTTCCAGACATGGGGGCCACCTATGGTTCCTGTATTTCATCCCTCCGTTCCAGCTAATTTCAGAGCTAGAACCCAGGGCTTGGCAGATCCAAGTCCAGACTCCCAGGAGAGGATCTGATTGGCTCTGGGGAGGTCAGGTGCCCACCTTGGTCCAATCAACTGCAGCCTGCAGGGAAGGATCACAAAGTCAGACACACAGACACGGCTCTCGTTTGTCAGTTATCTGGGCAAGTACTTCAAGGGACATTTGCTATAATCCTTACAGTGCCACGTGGGCCTGGCCCCAGCCTTCTGTCTGGTAGCACCTGGAGAAAACAGACCTAGCATTTTGACTGTAAGGGGAGTCTTTTCTTGGGGCAGCAGCAGTACCCAGGGCAGGAACTGAAGAACCTGTCAAATGTCATACAGAGGCCTGAACAGAGGGTTAGGGAGGTGAGACCCTGATTTTCTCACCTCTCTTTAGAGTAGAGAGAGAGGCTAGAGAAGGGCATGAGCGGTCAGGACAGTTCTCTCTGCCAGAATCGTATTCATCTCCTAGAACTCAACTCATTCCCTCCCGTCAGTGAAGCACCATGCATGCCTTCATTTCTCCCCATCAGGCATTCTTTACCTGTATTATTTCTAGTCTGCTGCTGCTGCTGCTGCTAAGTCGCTTCAGTCGTGTCCGACTCTGTGCGACCCCATAGACGGCAGTCCGCTAGGCTCCTCTGTCTCGGGGATTCTCCAGGCAAGAACACTGGAGTGGGTTGCCATTTCCTTCTCCAGTGTATGAAAGTGAAAAGTGAAAGTGAAGTCGCTCAGTCGTGACTGACTCTTAGGGACCCCGTGGACTGCAGCCTACCAGGCTCCTCTGTCCATGGGATTTTCCAGGCAAGAGTACTGGAGTGGGGTGCCATCTAGTCTTCTACTTCCCTAGTAATAAGCAGTTTTTTGAGCACTTACTCTGTACCAGACTCTATACACATGCATTATTATTATTTAAATTTTTTTAAAATTATTTTGGCTGTGCTGGGGCTTTTCTCTAGTTGCGGTGAGCTGGAGCTACTCTCTAGTTGCAGTGCACGGGCTTCTCAATGCAGTGGCTTCTCTTATTGTAGATGACGGGCTGTAGGGTGCAGGGGCTTCAGTAGCTGGGGCGTGTGGCTCAGTAGTTGAGGTTCCTGGGCTCTAGAGCACAGACGTATAGTGACACATGGACTTAGTAGCTCTTGGGCATGTGGGATCAAACTCCCTAGTGTCTCCTGCCTTGACATTCTTTACCACTGAGCCACCAAGGAAGCCCCCACATGTATTATTTCATTTAATCCTCACACCCTATAAGATAGGTACTCTTATTATTCACATTTTATTTTTTTTAAGTATTTATTTATTTAGCTGATCCAGCTCTTTGTTGTGGCATGCAGGATCTTCTGTCTTTGTTGCCTCATTTGGGATCTTTAGTTGCGGCCTGTGGGATCTAGTTCCCTGACCAGAATCAAACCCAGAGCCCCTGAAACTGGGAGCACAGAGTCTTAGCCATGGACCACCAGGAAAGTCTCTGTTATCCCCATTTTAAAGACAAGGAAACTGAGGTTCAGAGGAGTGACATTTACAGACTAGGGACAGACAGCAGTGTGTGACTCCCAAGGAACAGTTCTTAACCTTAGCTCCTTACTCACTTGCCCCTTTGCTTTTCAGGATCATTTGGGCCTTACAGGCAGACACCAGGTTACAGTGCCTGCTCCCTACTGCCCAGCATGGGGCCAGCCCAGAGCAAGGGCTCTCAACTGTGGGGTGGAAGGATGCAGGCAGGGTAGAAAAAGCATCTGCCTAGGAGTTGAGGGGCTCCTCCGTGTGGACCTACCCCATGTAGCTGTGTGGCTCTGGGAGTCTTTTAACCTTTCAGAACCTCATTTTCTCATTCAGAAATGGGCATGGTCATCCCTGCCGTGAGGCTTGTGTTAGATAGTAGGTGTAAGAACAATTCGTAAATAGGAGAGAACCTAGCAATTTTTAAGGATTGTTATTACCAGAATGGAATGTGGCAACAGGGCGCCAGCTGGCCTCTGTGCCATCCAAGCTCCTGCAGGAGGCAGGCAGGCCTAGAGCTTCCTTCCCAACATGGGCCTGCTACCATCAGAGAGAACTGAGATGACTTTCAGTGGCTCATGGACGTGTTACTGCCCGCCCTTGGCTCACATACTGAGAAAATTGGTTCCCTTTCAACCCTATCAAGTCCACGGTTGTCTCATAGAGAAAGTGCCTTGGTGATGTGTCTTTAACAACTTTCCAACACTTGCTGGCCTCCCCTTTAAACAGAGATATTGGGGATTCCCTGGCAGTCCAGAGGTTAGGACTTGGCACTTTCCCTGCAGGGATCTGGGATCAAGATCCCGCAAACTATGTGGCACAGTGAAAAAACAAACAAAAAAACCCTGCAGAGATCTTGACTGGCAGCTCTGGGTAGCTAAATTTTAATAATATATCTTTGTTTTCACTGTACTTATTTTACTGTCATTTTCTATTTATTAAAATTGGTATTGGCTTTCCATATAGGGTAGTCATGCAAAATTTCTATTTAAAATAAATGCATTTAAGTTAATAGTGTCAATTTCAAGAAAATAAATAATGAGCCATACGGGGGTATGGAGATTTGGCATAAATCATTGAGGGACACACAGTGTTATGTAGACAGTGCAAGCCTGGGAAGTTGTCCAGAGACATCAAGTATGTGGACCTGGATAATCTTTAAGCTCCCTTCCATCTGCCTGGAGCATTTGGGAGTGTCTTATACTATGCCAGCCTACTCCCTTCTCCTCACACCGTGCCCTGGCATGGAGTGCTTTCAGAGAATCCTGCCATGATTGTCGTGTAGATAGAAGAACGTGGGCCACTGTCCTCCACCTTGCTTGAGAGGGGGACTCTTGGAGTTGGGGTGTCTGGATGGGTGTCCCTCGCCTCTGAGCAGGACTTGGGAAACTCCTAGGGGAAGCAGGAGCTGCAGACTCCACAGTCCGCCCCATCTCCATGCACAAGACAGGCCTCAAGTCCTCCCAGAGGGCTGGAGTCCCAGACAGCGCTGAGGCCGCAGGTGAGGGTGAGGCTGTCCGCAAAGCTTAGGGCCCAGCCACAGCAGCAAAGCCAGGAGGCTTTGGGGTCTCAAAGGCCCTGTTCTGCTTGCTGTCCCCTTTCCCACCTCTTTGTGCCACTGAACTCCTGCCCCTGGGGATTGGACAGTGACCTTGAGGGCCCCCTCAGAGGACACAGAGGATGTATCCTTAGGGCTCAAGACCAGGGCCAGGTGGGCAGGAGGGAAGTCCCGCCTGCCCCTCGGCATTCCCATGCTCTCAGTGGGAGGGCAGGCCTGAGCTCCAGGAGGGCGGGGGGCCTGGGTAGTGTGGGGCGTGTGCTTGTGCATCCATGGCAAATGTCTAAGGGTCTCTGTGAAGGCATGTATTGTGTGTGTGTGTTTAAGAGAGAGAGTTTGTAATATATGTGTGCATGGTGAATGGACCTCTGAGTGATAGTCTGAGGGTCTATGTGGGGAGGCTCTGTGCGTTGTGTGAGTGTGCGTGTGAATGGCAGGGTGTCTTCTGTGTGATGTGCTTGTGGGTCTGCAGTAAATGTGTCTGTGTGTAATGTGTGTCTGTGAGGCATCTGGTGTGTGTATGTGTGTGTGCTGTGTGTCTAGGTTGCTTGCAAGCTGGGTGTGGTGTGAGCCTGTTGTTTTGTGTATGTCCTAATCTTTTAGAGTGCTTGTCTGGCTGTGTGGTGTGTCTTAGTGGCAGCGTGCAAGCCTGTGGCATGCACTTGGGGCTTTGTGCCTCAGAGAGGGTGCAGGGCCGGGGTTGAGGGGCGGGGAGGCGGAGGGCTTTGAGGGCGGTGTCTGTCTGGGCCAGGGCCGCGAGGATTGCTGGCTTCCCTGGGAGGGTCCCTGGGGCAGGAGGCGGGCGCAGGCGGCGCCTTCCGGCTCAGAGCGGGCCTGGTAACCGGAGCCCCTTACTCCATGAAATATTGATCCGACCTAGCCGTGGCCCTGACCAAATAGGGCCAGGCGAGCAGGGTGCGCGCGGTGGGGGTGGGGGCTGGGGGGTGGGAGTGGCGGCGCTGTCCGTGGTGCTGCCGCGTCGCTGGCGGGGGCGTCAGCTCTCAGGCTAAAGTGGGGCTGGGAGGGGGAGAGATTTCTCTATCCACCCACATCCTTAGCGGGGCTTCTGTTTCTGAGGCTGAGCTAGTCTGTCCCTATCACCTGTCAGTTCCACCACCCCTTCTAGGAAGGGAGGACAGGGACCAAATGAATATTTGGGGGGATCCAGTATCCCCCAGGGCTAAGGTTTGCCTGGGACAGTCTTAACTTACTGTGGTGTGATTGTTAGTAGTGTCTCTGCTCACTCTTAGAAAGAGTCCTAATTGGATGATAGATTGTACTGCCCAGCAATAGACTTTGTTCCAAAGACCTCTTCCCCCAGTTGTCTGCTCTGCCCCTGGGCATTCTGTAGTCGGTGGATGTGCAGGTGCTGTGGGTTGAGAATACTATCTTTCTTGTGCATGGGCTGAGCCGGAATAAGGGCTTGGGAGCCCCAGGCCCCTTGGCAACCTGCTGCAACCCAGACCTTCCCCAGGGAATCCAGCTCCCTTCTCCACTAGTCCAAATTCTGCTTTCCATTCAAGCTGTGCTCTTGTTCTGGGCTTCCTTTGCTCTCCTGCATCCTGAGCTATGCAGGCCTCTCCTTGGTCTCCATGTCAGAGTGTGGTCTGGTCTTCAGATTGGTCATCCTTGTACTCGTGACATTTTCTCTGAGTTCTCCTACCCTGACTTGCTGACTTTCCCTCCTTTGGTGGATTTCGTTTTCCTCCTCCGTCTAACTGTGGGCATTACCTCTCATTCTTTCTTCACCCTCCTCCAGGCATTCTCCTTCCTTTCTACACCCCACTTTTCCCTCTGGGGTACACACCCAAATCCTGCCCACTCACTCTGCTCTCCTGAACTCCAGGGAATCTGCTTACCTGCCCAACACCTCCATGGGGGAATTGCAAAATTATCTCAGACTCATCATATCCAAAATGGACACTCATGTTTCTTTTAAGCTAGCTTTTCCCTCCAGGACCACGTGCTCTGCTGGTGGCACCTGTCAGCCCCCACCCTTCCTGTATGTAAATCATGCTGGATTCTGTTTTTTTCCCTTCCCCCAACTTTGTCCCATCACCAACTCCAGGCAGTCCCCCAAGCCCTTCCACAACTCCTGCACCCCTTTTCTCTTTCCACCAACACTGTCTGAAGCAGTGCAGCCCTTCTTATGTGCCTTCTGACTGCTCTTCCAGCCGTCAGGCTTTCTTCTGATTCTGCCCTGTGTCCGATTGATCTCTGTAAAATGTTACATCTAAGCCATGTCAGATTTCACTCCCTTCAGGATTAAAGCCAACCTCCTCAGCCCTGCATTCAGAGCCCTTTCTGGGCTGTTCCCAGCCCACGTTCCCAGCCCTCTCTTCTGCAGCTGCACCCACCTCCTGCTTCAACCCCACTGCTCTGTTCACCAGCTTCTGAACATACCATTCCTCCTCTGGTCCTTCCCAGCTAGTTTCCACCTCTTTCTTCTCCAAATTGCACCTATCTCTTGAGGTGTTCTGCAGTGAATTGACCCATGATGCCTGCTCTGGTCTTCCCATCCTAAAGAGTTCACTCTTTCTGCAGAGCAGCCAGGGTATTTTTATCTTTACCTCTTGGCGCTTTGGGTGGTCCTCCAACTAACTTTGTGGTATCACCTGAGAGCTTGTTTGAAATGCAGAAACTCAAGCCCCACCTTTCTGTGACCCCTGGAATGAGAATCTGTGTTTCAGCCTGATTCCCAGGTGACTTCTGTGCACATTTAAGCTTGCGAAGCTCTGGACCGGTGTGTCCACCAAGGGCAGCATCTTGCTTCTGTTTGGGAGTGGCCTTCAGCCCCAGGGTGTTTTCTAGTGGGATGCTTAAGGACCAAGTCTCACAGCCCCTGTCAGGCAATAGCAGCCACATCTGGCCAGGAGCTGTGAGAGGAATTGGGTGATGGAGATGGCCAAGAAGTATGTGCACTCTGCCTGGATGTTTTCTCCTGGAATATATGCCCTGCGAGGCCCCAGAGCTCAAGCTGTAAATCTGACTCCAGAAGGCACTCCTGTGACATGAGAAGAAATCAATTAATCAATAAAAAGACAGTTATCAAGAGAGCAGAACTTTTCCCTGTTCACAACACACACGCTGGTGGAAATGTCTGTTATTTTAATGTATGTTTTGAAACGAAAAATACGTATATTCACTTTTTCTTTATGAGAGCATTAATACGGTTTCTAAAGTAGTAACTCTAGAAAACACAATGTCACATGAAGAAAATAAAAATGACTCACAGTTCTACTATCCAGCTATAAATACCATTTTTTATGTTAATGCTTATTTTAGGTCACCGTGCATTCATTCAACAAATATTTACAGAGTCCTACTGTGTGCCAGGCACTGGGGGATTCTGGATGCAGAAGATGGCATGGTTTCTCTTTCTAAGCAACACACAGCTGGGGCGGGGGATGCCAGTGGCAGGCATGGTGTGGGAGGCAGGCACTGATCAAGATAAGACAAGCAGTGTATTCATTTCCTAGGACCAGCTGTAACAAAGTACCACAGAGCAGGTGGCCTAAAACAACAGAAATTTATTGTGTCATAATTCTGGAGGCTGGAAATCTAAAATCGAGGTGTCAGCAGGGTTGGTTCCTTCCGAGCGAGGCTGTCCCATGGCGCCCTCCTGGCTTCTGGTGACAGCTGGCAATGCTTGGTATTCCTTGGCTTGTTGCTCTGTCAGCCTAGTCTCTGCCTTCATCATTACATGGGTTCTTTCTGTGGTCTATCTCTGTCTTTCATAGCCATAGTCTTATAAGTCCTTCTGGATTAGGGACCCACCCTCCTTCAGGATGACCTCAGTTTGGCTAACCACATCTGCCATCTGCAGCGACTCTATTTCCAACAAGGTCTGAGGTACCAGGGGTTAGGGCTTTAAACTTATCTTTTTTTAGAGGGTAGGGGGGACAGAATTCAACCCATAACAGGCAGACAGTATAGGGTTTGGGGGAGTACAACAGGGGGTGTAGCCTTGTCTGCAAAGACTCCCAGGATGTGACATCCAGTGAGGGGCTGAGCGCTGAGTGGGGCTGAGCACTGAGTGGGGCTTAGCCAGCAAAGGTGACGGACCAACGCCGGGTCGTCAGAACACGAGGGTGGGGACAGGCTGGAGAAGAGCATTCCAGGCTGACAGGAGGCAAAATGGTACTTTTGAGGAATAAAAAGAATGCCAGTGTGGTGGAATACGGAAGGACAGGAGTCAGAGATGACCTGGGCCACTTCTCTCGTCGGCCTTGTGAGGGGTTTTCACTTTCTCCTGAAGGAAATGGAGCCGCAGGAGGCTGCATGCAGGAGTGATTCATCCCACCTTGTGAGCCGTCTCCGCACAAGACTAAGCTGTCTGGAGCCGAGCTGTTCCTCTGTGAACCCAGTTCTGAGGGCAGATGTGTGGCCACGTCCTCACAAGCCCCCTGGCTGAGAGAAGACACAAGGCAGCCCCGTCGGAGAAAGGGAGGCCTGGCTGTGCCCCCAGCAGCTCAGCCCAAGTAGGGAAGCCCAGCCTTACCCTCAGGAACCTTGTCCTGAACAGGAGACCGGGCTTGCTCAGCTCTCGGTCTGTCTCACCGTGGCGTCTTTGGAGTCTGGAGGACACAGGTTGGGTCCAGACACCCAACCCCTTGCCCTGCTGTGAGGACTGTGTCTGAGAATGGGTCCAGAGCAAGTGCATGAACCATATGGGCCCCGGAGACCAGAAGCCCCGAGGCTGGGGGAGATCTGAGTTTTGCAGGGGCCAGGTGCTTAGCACCCTGCCCTCCCCAGGCGATGTCTTGCTGTGGCCTTTGTATCAGGATGCAGACTCAACTCCTCCTTTACCACACCCTCAGAGGCCACGCCTTTACTGCGTGTGACGGGAGAGGGCCCCCGGCCCAAAGCTGCTTGTCCCTCCTTGTCTGGGCTAGGTGGGCCAGGCTGGGTGGAGGAGAAGTGGGTCAGCTCCGTAGTCATGGTGACAGCAGCTGCTCCCTGCCAGCCTTCTCATCTCCTTGCCACAAACCTCATGATGAGATCCTTTGTCCGGCCTGTGGGGATGGGGGCCAGGAGGGTGAGACTAGGGGCCAGAGCGTGTATGAATATGTGTGTGTGTGTGTGTGTGTGTGCGCAGGCTCACACAAGCACCTGCTCAGAGCTAGTGTGCATGCCTGGCCGAGGGAACCTATAGATCCAGGTAGGACACTTCCTACTTCCCCGCCCACTGAAGGGATGAGGTTCATCCTGCCTCTCTGAGCTGGGCAGGAGCCAGGGGAAGGGTGTGTGTGTGTGTGCGTGTGTGTGTGTCTGCCAGTGGTTGTCAGTGTGGCTGCTTCTGTGAGCTCTGGGGTGGATGAGTATCTTAGGTGTGTGTGTGTGTGTGCCTATCTGTGTACACAGGTGATTGTGTCTTTAAATGAATATGATTTATATGGGTCTGTATGATGTGTAGTCACACATTTGAAATTCTGTGCCCTGTGTCTCTCCCCGTTATGCGTAGTGTGTGTGCAAACCTGGTTTGGAGCAGATAAAAGTCATGTAATCAGGAGAGGAGCTGGCAGAGTGCTCCCCACTCAGGCTGGGGTCCTCCCTGGGCCCAGCTCACCCTCCCCAACCATGCACCAGCTCTGTCGCCCACCTTTCTCACCCTGATCGGGGAAATTCAGCTAGAAATGAGGGACCCACCCCCTTCTGCAGATACAGGTTTAAAAAAAATGAGTTTTATGTCATGAACTGGTTCTCATTAGTTGGTAAGGCTGTACTGTGTTAAGAGGGATTCTGAGGTTAAGTCTGGCTTCTGACATGGGCACAGATAGGCCTGAGGGGTGTGGTGGGCAAGCCCTAGCACTGGATCAAGGTTGAGACAGGGGCCTTAAACCTAGCATCCAGCATCTGTTGAGGGGCCAGGAGCTGAGATGCTGGCAGGGAAGATCACAGCATCACATGCTAGCTTCCACCTCAACTGAGAAGTGCAGGGACCCAGGTCTCATATTTATGCTAGACTCTGGGTGGAAGCACCCAGGGTTGCAGTGGGAGGTGATCCTGTTGGTCTCGGAGCCTTCCCATGAAGTGGTTGAACCTGATGTGCAATCCAGACTAATAAGCACCAACACCTATGGAGTCCTTTACTGTTTACAAAGGTACATTATGCAAAGTAATCATATGATGGCCCAACTGAGCATGTAGCATGTACCAATCCTTATTTTAGCAATACTTATATTTCATCTAAGAATCCTAAAGCAGGCATTATTATCGGCACTTCAGAGATGAGGAACTGTAGGCGCAGGGAAATTGCCCTGCGTCATACAGCTTGTAAGTGACAGATCTAGGTTTTGAACTAAGTCTGCCTCCAAAGCCTGTGCTCTTTTTTTTTTTTTTTTGGCTGCACAGCATTGCAGCATGTGGGAATCTTAGCTCTCTGACCAGGGATTGAATCCACTTCCCCCCACGGTGGAAGCACAGAGTCTTAACCACTGGACCACCAGGCAAAGCCTGTGCATTTAATCACTGTGCTGAGACTTCTCTGGTAGCTCAGTGGTACCCACCTGCCAACACGGGAGACATGGGTTCCATCCCTGGTCTAGGAGGATCTCACATGCGGCCGGCCCGCTGAGCCCCTGCACCACAACTGTTGAGCCTGTGCTCCAGAGCCTGGGAACCACAACTGCTGAAGGCCGAGCACCCTAGAGCCACCGCCATGGGAGACAGCCCCTGCTTGCTCCAACTAGAGAAAAGCCTGTGCAGCAACTGAGACCCAGCGCAGCCAATAAATAGATAAATAAATATATGTATAAGAACTTTGCTTTAAAAAAGAAAATCACTGTACTTTCTTGCTCATTGACTCATCTGGTCTCCAGTCCAGCCCAGAGAGCTGGGCTGGGTCCAGGTGGCCAGTAAACTTCACTTTATAGAAGAGGAGATGGAGGTTCAGAGAAGCTGAATGACCTGCTCAGGGTCATATACTGGGGGCAGGAGCTGGAGCTGGGAGTCGGGCCCCCGCCCTCCAACACCCTCTCCCCAGTACACACACTCCTGACTGCTGGTTGTGTCGCAGAGCGTCTGGGGAGGGACACAGACCCATCAGTCAGGGGGAAGACAGAGGGAGAATAGGATCTAGAACTCGTTAGTATTTGGATCTGGAGGAGTCCCTTGGCATTAGCACCAGCAATTTACCATTGAGGTCCCTAAAAGGCAGGTCAGGGGACCCAGGAGTTTGGACAGTTTTAAAGGAGGAAATAGCATCAAAGAGTTTGAATGATTGGCTCAAGTGCACACATCTCCAAAGCCTATCTCTTTTACCCCATAGGCTACTGGAAGCCCTGGAGGACAGCTGTCCTCTCCAGCCCTTCCTCTAAGCTCTCCTTTTTTCTTCCAGACTCTCATCACATCACCTCCTCCTGGAAGCTACTTTGACTGTCTTCACCTCCTTTCTTGAAAACTGGTGTCGCAGAAGTTAACAGAGGACTTGTGTAAATGCCCTAGGGGTGTGCTGTTGGGAGGGGCACGCCCCCCTGTGATGGGAACACTACACTCGGATTCATCAGTTCGGTGAGTTGAGGTTTTCTTTAAGGTGAGAGGGGAGGAGGAAACACCTGGCAGGTGATACAGGACCTGGGAGTTCGGAGTCTTGGGTTAGAGCTCTGGTTTTGTTGACAGCTTTCTCTGTGACCCTGGGTGTGTCTCCTTCCCATCCTGAGCCTTTATTTCCTCTTCTGCAAAATGAAAGGCTTGGGTTGGAGTAGGGAGGCAAATCAGTTTGACCTCATGAGCTGGTTCTCATCAGTTGGCGATGCAGCACTGTGTTAAGAAGAATTCTGAGATTAACTATGGCCCCAGTGAGAAGGAGAGATGGATTAGTGATGTCTAGGGAGGGGTGGTAAGAGCCTTAGTAACTTGCCATTCCTTCCAGACTAACAGTCCACCACTCTGTGACAGATTCCTTGGTTTTTCTGTTGAAAGAGTGAGTAGGTAGTTTCATCTTGGGCTTTTGGGTAGCCTTACTGACACTCACAGGCTTCCCTGGTGGCTCAAATGGTAAAGAATCTGCCTGCAATGTGGGAGATCTGGGTTTGATCCCTGGGTCAGGAAGATCCCCTGCAAAAAGAAATGTCTACCCACTCCAGTATTCGTGCCTAGAGAATTTCATGGACAGGGCAGCCTGGTGGGCTACAGTCCATGGGGTTGCAAAGAGTCGGACATGACTGAGAGACTAACACTTTCTTCTTTCACTTTCACTGATGCTCAGAGAAGGTTTATTACTTGGTTAGACACATGGTCAAAAGGAGCAAGGGGCCCAGGGTAGCCAGGCAGAAACTTGAGTCCTGCTTTTGTCAGGATTCAGAGGAGGGTGTGGGGAGCCTTTAGGGTACTGAGACCCCAGGGCCGAGGTCAAACATTGAAGACTGGAAAGAAAACACTCCTTCCTTGGGGAGCTTGGAAGATATCTGCTGGCATGGAGCTTGGCAGGTACAGGAGACAGTGGGAAGGGACCCCTGGAGGGGATGTCCAAGCTGTCACCAGAGAGGCTTCAGCAGGGAGAACTTACAGAGTGATTCTTCCATGACCTGGCAAGATCATCAGGAACCATGACCTGGGTTGGAAAAGGGACAGTTCTGCTCGGAGGCAGGGCACTGTTGCTGTGACTTTTGCAGACATTCCTGGAGCCATCTCTTAGGACCACCGATATGTGAAATGCTGTGTGTCGGCCCCTCTCCACTCTGCTCCCATCTCCACCTGCTGCCCTGTTCCCACCCCTGTGCTCTGATGACTTGGGGACTGCTGTTCCCACCTCTGCTCTGATGACTTGGGGTTGCTGTTCCCACCTCTGTGCTCTGATGACTTGGGGGCTGCTGTGAGCAGCACTGCCTTCCTCATAGAGGCCAGGTGGTTGGCTCCGACTGGCTCTCCATCTTGTCCATCTTGAGCTAGACTGGCTGCCCAAGAAGCAGCCGGAGCTCTGATTCTGAGCCTGCTGCTGCCTTGTGTGTGGAAAGGACTCAAGAGTCAGACTTTATCTGACCCTTTCGGTTTACACACAAATGAGGAACCCAGGCCCAGAGAAGGTCACACAAAGAATCTGTATATACATTATCATCCAGCCTCCTGATTCTGAACTCTCCCCAGCTGCCCTGCTCTGGACATGGGACCAGAGGTCAGGCCCTGAGACCCTGGGCCCCCCTAAACATTCAACAGTTCTCCCGGGCAATTAAAGATGAGAACACAGCTGTGGATGGTGCAGAGTCCTGATGTCAAACCATCTGCTTGTCGGTTCCATTCATTATTCATAAGGAAACATGAGCCCCTGGGTTGGCAGGGTCAAGAATTTTGTCCCTTACCCTCTTTCCTTCTCTTCCCCTGTGACACCTAGGAAGCACTTGCTTCTCCAGCTGTGGTCTGCGTGGTGTCTCTGCTGCCCCTCAGATGCTCGTTGCCAACCTGGGAACCTGGGCCAGAGCAGGTTTTCGGATCACAGATACTTTGCCTGTGGTTTTCTCAGCCTGGAGATCCAGGACAAACCTGTGCAGGAGGGCTGGGCTCCCCTCTTTGGGTGAGCTCTGGGGCGAAAGGGCAGGGGCTGCTGAGCGTATCTGTCTCTTTGTGAGAACAAGAGCCCCAGAACAGGAGTCCAGGCCTGGCTGCTGCTTAGCTGAGTTGGATGGGCGAGGCCTTCAGTTCTCTGAGACTCATTTTTCTCATCTGTGACATGGAGATAACTGCGCATGTAACAGAAATACCCTAAGGAGTAGATTAGGTTTATGCTGTAGCCAATTCAAAGTATCAGATAAGCCCTTTCCCACTGTCCACCAGAAGACCATGCAGATACCAAACAAACACACAGACTGGCACTAGAATTGGAAACTAAAGAGGCCATCACAGACCCAAGTCCAGGAGGACTTTCCATTAGCTGCAAGGTTGATGGGGGATGGATCGAGAAATACAATCCGAGACTCTGCAGACTTCACAGGGCCTTCGAGTACAGGCCAGACAGCCACAAAGAAGGCAAGACACGGCTCTGACTCATCCCTACTGTCAGCCCTCATTCTCCAGGCCGACAGGAGCCGTGCTGACCAGGAGCGCAGGCAGCCATGCTCAGCTGTCTGGGCCTGTCTTGCTGTCCGCCCGGAGTGATGCCTTCCCTTCCCACCCCCGTTTCCCCTCCCCTTTCTATGTCCTTTTGAAAAATCAGATTCGCTCAGGATGAGAGGGCCCTGGGGAGTGGGACGCCACCCTGGGGAGAGTGCTGGGGGCCAGGACCGAACTGGGAAGGGCCAGGTGCAGAGCCCACCTGCAGCCATCCCTTCTGAACTCTGCCCAGGCCTCGGACTTCGAGGTAGACAGCAGGAGATCCCACGTCTGCACTAAACAGAACCCTGGGCGCCTGCAGCCCTGCTCCCAGAGTAGTTCCCAGTGCCCCTGTGCTCTTTCCTAGCTCTCATCAGAACTGCCGCTAAACGCGGAGCTGCATAACTAGTTGCTCACTGTCTGTCTTCTCCCCTGAACCGGAGGCTCTGGCAGGGCAGGATGCATTTGGCCTGGCTCATTACTGCATCGCTGGCACTCAGCGTAGGCCCAGGAGTTTTAGGGGCTTACTTTTTTCTTAATTTTATTCTCCGAGAAAAGGTATTTTTCTAAAGTATATTATTAAATAAAATGATGACCCTTAGCATGAATATGAGTAATAGGTTAAACTTGGGGTCACTTGTGGTGACCATTTTGTAATGTATCAAACCACCAAATCACTATGTTCTGTCCCAGGATCTAACATAGTGCTGTAGGCCTTTATGGTTCCATGTGAAAAAATGAATAGATAAAAATTTTTTAATTGCTTTGGTTATTTTAGGACATTGTCTCGCCAGTTTCTACAAGAAGCCCTGTTAGAATATTGACTGGGATCGCACTGAAACTATAGGTCAATTTAAGGATAACTGACTTTTTTTTGGGGGGGATAGTTTTTAAAATTTAAGTATAGTCGATGTACAGTATTATATGTTATAGGTGTACAATATAATAATTGACAATTTTGAAAAGTAATACTCCATTTGGGCTTCTCTGGTAGTTAAGACTGCAAAGAATCTGTGTGAAATGCAGGAGACCCAGGTTCAATCCCTGGGGTAGGAAGATCCCCTGGAGAAGGGAATGGCAACCCACTCCAATATATAGTTACTTGCCGGGGTCCAGCCCTGGTGGATCCAGGGTAATTCGAAGTGGGGACAGAGTCAGCATCCTAGGAATTAATTGCTTAATTAAAGATATAGAGGGAGATTAGAAAGAAATAGTGTAGTAGGAAAATTAGTGGAGAAAAAGAGGCTGAATAACTTGGTTTACGTGGGATACCAATAAAGCTTTGAGACAAGAAGCATGCACCACCTATGTAGGCCACCGGCACCCACTTGAATATCGGAGGGTGCCCTGCCTTGGGCTCCCTCTTGTATGGAACTTAAAAGCCAGGGCAAAATTAGCAGGCTTGGCGAGCACCCACGCTCCAGATGGGAATTCAGCCAGAAAAGCGGAGAACAGGAAAGAACGACACAAGGGAATCCGATTTCTTTATTTTTAGGTTTGCTTATATACCTTTCGTTACACATAGAGACAAATGGAAATTTTAAAGTCACGCAGGGGTCAGCAGTCCTGACCTTTATCAAAATCAGGTGCTTCATATAAAAGTATACATAAAGGTCTTAGGGGTTTTACATCATCTTCTGGCCATGAGGCCTGCTGACATTTTATGGCCCTTTCTGATAACGGTCAGTCAACCAGAAACTTATTTTTTAGGGGTGATTTTTCTTAAACCAGGTACCACCCTCCAAAGGTACCAGATAAAGTTGCATTCCTATAGGGTGAGGGTGTAGTGGGTTACAACTAAGAAAGGAATTTACTTAGCCTAAGGTTAACATGATTAATCTTAAAGGTTAATACTTATTTCTTCTATATGCTAGTCATATTCATGATAAGGGCAGGGAATATGGAGATTTAGCAGCAAATATTGGCCCAACAAATGAAAAACCCTTCACCAATATAATTCCTAATCAACCCACTATACTAATAATTTCTAACTTCCTAAAAGAATCTGCCTTTAGTAAGTCTAACACATCTCGTGCCTCTCATGGTTGGGAGGCTGTAAACAATCACATGTGGCCGGACGAACCTGTACAGACAGGCTAGATAAACTTCAGAGGAGTTCATAAGTTGAAACACTCTTGTCACGCCCAGGAATGTTTATTAACTGGAGCTGTAGGTTAACTCCTTCTCCGAGAGAGGTGACAGGGGAGAGCCCCCCGTAAAGTCAGAGGTGTAGGTGAGAGCATAAAACAGTAAAGTAGGCAGACTCTGGTTTTTGGGGGTAGATGCTTGGGAACAGGGGGTTTCCTGAGGCTCGATCCCGCCTGTGCGTATGCCAAAGCCTTTGACCATGACCTTTGACCATGACCTTTGCCATGGGCAGAGTTCCTCACGCCGGCTCCCGTGTCACTCAGTGGTGTCCGACTCTTTGCAACCTCGTGGACTGTAGCCTACCAGGCTCCTCTATCCATGGAATATTCGAGGCACGAGTACTGGAGTGGGTTGCCATTTCCTTCTCCAGGAGATCTTCCCGACCCAGGGATCGAACCCAGGTCTCCCACATTGTAGGCAGACGCTTTACCATCTGAGCCAGCAGGGAAGAGCCCAAAGAGAACGTCAAGATGTCATGGTGGTGGTTGTTTCGTTGCTAAGTTGTGTCTGACTCTTTTGCGACCCCATGGACTGTAGCCCACCAGGCTCGTCTGTCCATGCAATTCTCCAGATGAGAATACTGGAGTGAGTTGCCGTTTCCTTCTCCAGGGGATTTTTCCCAACACAGGGATCAAACCTGCCTCCTCTGCTTGGCAGGTGGATTCTTTACCACTGAGCCATCAGGGAAACCCAGTTACTATGAATTGTTGGCTACATTCCCTTTGAATATGTGTTGAATGCAGCATTAGAGAGTAAATTTGTCAACTTTGGAAAGGAATTTGGCTGTGTATTCCGAGAATCAGAAATATGTTTATGCTGTCAGTGTCAGGATGCTTCTGGATGTAACAGAGAACCCCGATTCAAGCTGGCTTAAGCAATGGAAAGCACACCGTCTCACATAACTGGAAAGCCAGAGAAGCCGGGTTCCGGGCTGGCATCTCTGCACCGTGCCACCCTCAGCAGCACTGGCTTCTTCCTAGGCTGGGCTGTCTCTCAGGGAGAGGTCTTGAGGAAGGGAAAAGAGAGACACACAGAAGGAGAAGCACCTACCGCTCTTGTAAGCCTGGAATCCAAATCTTCCCCTTAAGTCGAATTGAACCAACTTAGTCATATGCCCACCCTTGGACCAGTAAGAGTAACCAAGGTGAATGCCACTCTCTGATTGTTTTAAAGAGATCAAGATCTGCCTCTGAAACAAAGGATGGGGTGGATAAAACCAGTACGCTGCCAGGAAGCAGGAAGGGAGAAGCTACCAGTGGCATTCACATTCGATAGCCCAGTCACTTCATTTCCCGCAGTTGATCCTACGGAAATAAGCAGATAAAAATCAGTGCACAAAGATCCTTATTGCAGTGCTGTTTAAAAGACAGGAGAGAAAGGGAAAAGGAGAGAGATGAGAAAGTTGGACTTGATCTAAGCAGTAGCTGTATTGAAGTATTTAATTATACTGCCTCCATACAATGGAAAATTATGGTGGCATTTAAACATTTCTACTAAGTGTTAATGACATTGGGAAGGTCTTATGATATAACATTAAGTGAAAAATAGCAGGATAGAAAATTGTATTGGCAGGGTGAGTTGTTATTTTTTAAAATGTGTAGAAAAGAGACTGGGAGGAAATTGGTTAAAATGCCTGTTGTGGCTGCCTCCCAGTCATGCAATTAAGGGTGATTTTTCCTGCTTCTTTATGCTTTTCTGTCCCACGCCCTTCAAGCAGGAGGACCCCTTCAGCAGTCTGCCCAGCTAAAGCCACATTTGTTCTCTCTGCTCTCATTACTGGCTGTGAAAACAACAGTCACGCCTGCTGAATATTTATGCTTTGCCTGACACGGTTCCAGGCACTTTCATCTGCGCTAATTTAATCCTTCCAACAATCCTATGAGGTAAGCTTCCGTTTCTCATTTTGCTGAGGTGCTCACTGAAACCCTGAGATGTCTGGTCACGAGGTCACACAGCTAGTATGTAGAGGCCCTTGGAATTCAAGAGTGGGTCGCATGACTGCACAGCCTCCACCTTCCCTGCCAAACCAGGTCGCTTGCCGGGGCAGCCACACGCTGACAGGAACAAGCCCATTGATGGAGCCAGATTCTGTGCACACCCTTTACACGGACTTGTTCATTTAACCCTCGCAGCCTCAGAGAGGCTGAGTGCCTTGCCCAAGGTCACACAGCTAGGAAGGGCTGGGGCCAAGGTCGAGTGGCCCAGGGTTGGATGCCTGACCCCTTTCTCCCTCTCCCTCCCCGACAGGGTTGCCTGAGGTCCTGCCGCCCCGTGGACCATGTTTAACGGGGAGTCAGGTCCGGCCTCAGCTGCGGCCTCCAGGAATGTGGTGCGGAGCTCCAGCATCAGTGGGGAAATCTGTGGGTCCCAGCAGGCTGGGGACGGCACCGGGACCAGCACTGCCAAGAAGCGACGCAGCAGCCTCGGGGCCAAGATGGTGGCCATCGTGGGCCTGACCCAGTGGAGCAAGGGCACGCTCCAGCTGCCCCAGGCTGGTGAGGCCGTGGGCACCCCAC
>NW_024070212.1:103350199-103408658 GCF_014754425.2 Oryx dammah
GGGCACGCTCCAGCTGCCCCAGGCTGGTGAGGCCGTGGGCACCCCACGCTGGGGGTGGGGGGGCACGCTCCAGCTGCCCCAGGCTGGTGAGGCCGTGGGCACCCCACGCTGGGGGGGACACCTCACTTTGCAGTCACAGGGCGCCCAGGGACTGTCCTCGTGGGAGTACACTCCCACCCCCACAAACACTAATGTCACACTACCATACACCAGGTGGTGTTCTGGGTCCCGTCTGTGTCCTGACTCACTGATTCCTCATGGAACTCTCTGAGACAGGTACTGAAGCACAGAGAAGGGAAGTAAGACACCCTAATCTGCACAGCTAGTAGGTGGTGGAGCCTGGATTCAAACCCCAGCATCAGGCTTCTGAGCTCACGCTCCCAACCTTCATACTCTATGCCTCTCTACCCAGACTCACCCACTAATCAGCAATTAGGCATTATACAGCCGTCGTGTTCCTAACGCCGTGCTGTAACACTGCCACTTCACGGACACATCCAGGAGACACAGTCTCACCTGGAAGGTCTGAGTTTCTTAAGTACAAGTAGCCGCACACGTATGTTACAATCCACAAGAGAGACACACACATACAAAGACACGTGCCCTGCATAGTCACATGACTAACACGCTCGGTTGCTCATAAAAGCTGCCGCTGCTGCCAGGAGAGCACAGGACATTCGTTGACATTACACACGGTCACAATATAACCTGTTATGCAAATCATATACAGTCCTCTGTATACAGGTGCGCAGCCCCCGATCATGGAAGCACAGTAACATACACGCACCCTCAGTGGCCCGTGCTCACAGAAACACATCACACGTGTGTGCACACATACCTCAGGAAGCTACATTCACACCCTACCTTAATAGCTACCTCCTGACAAATACATTATACTTTCCCAAACAGCTGGTTATAGAATCCCACTTATGCCCCAGACTGGTGGGTGACCCACCTCGTCACACCCTGTCAGCCCTGGAGCTCACGTCACAGAGGAGCCAGCCCTCCCTCCCCACCAGGACCTCCTCCCTTGGTGGCATCAACCCAGACACCAGCTGGTTTTGTTTTAAAATCTCTTCCTGCTTATTTTGCTCAGAGTAACAACTTCCCTAAGAAACCATCAAATAGGCAGCTGGATGGGGGTGGTGAGGGGGTGGGGGCACCAGAGGATCTGGGGAGAATGCTCCTTGAGACTCCCAGTTGGGGCTGGGGGTGGGGGGGATTTTTCCAGGCCTTAAAATAGATTTTTACAAAGCCCTCCACAGGAGCATGTGGGATGGTCTTTTCCAGCAATCAAGCTGCGATGTGGTTTCTGGCTCAAAGAAATGCCAGACGTGGAGGGGGCTTGAGATTATTATCAGCATCCCTGGGTGGGCATGACCCCTGTGAATGTGCCTGACACAAGGGAGTCGGGGAGATGGGGATCTAAGAATCTAGGAGTTGGGCTAGAACAGGACCAAGGGGGTAAGATTAAGGTTGGGAGACTAGATTAGGACAGTGGAGGAAATATTGGGCCCTAGGAGTCCGGCTTTAGGAAACCAAGCCCTGCTGATCCCTGGCTGAGTTGGCTGATTCAGCTTTAGACCAAAGGTCTCTTCATGCCCAGATAATTTGGAGAGACAGTGTTCCAAGGCCAGAGAAAGTGCCTGAGTCACTGACAGACATGTCAGTGATGTGCCTGGGACTCTCCACCTACCCAGACTCCACAGTCAGCAGGCAGGGATAGCAGACACCAGGATGACCTCCAGCCTTGTAGAGGAACAATCAACAATGGGGCTTCTGGATCACTTGTCTCTGCAGTGTGCAAGGGCATGGATGGAGGCCTGGGGAGGGGGCCAGGGGAATTGCCCACTGCCCTTTTAACTGAAGGCCTCTGTGAATCATCCAATTGCCAAATGTCAGAGCAGAAAGGCGCCCTGGAGACCCTTCGGTCTGGTGTACTCATTTCATTGATGAGGCATCTGAGCCTGGAAAAGATAAGAACTTTAAATTGACCTTCAGAGAGACACCCTGTCATTTACTACCTGGGCAGCTTAGGCAAACTGCTTCACCTCTGTGAGCCCGCTTCCTCATTTATAGCTTGAGGACAATAATCCATACCTTGCTGAGTTGTCCAGGGGATTGAATGAGATAGGATGTATAGAGGTACCCCCACCTCTTGCCTGACACGTAGTAGATTCTTGGTAAATTGTTGGTTATTATTACTGATGGTCACACAGTAGGGCCAAAAAAGAAGTGACTTCTTTAGCCACCCCTTGCTTGTCGCATACTCCCCTCCCATCTACAATTCCTTGTCCCTGTGTTTTTCTCCCAGGCCTTGGGGTTGCCAGTGTCCCAGTTTAGAGCCCATCCTCCTGGATGGGACAGTCTGGCCTCAGAGGGAGGTATGGGACTGATCACTGTGGACACTGGCCCTGGGAGACCCTAGTAGCATGCCCCTGCTGCCCCTGCTGTGATGGCCCAGTTCCCTGAAGGGCGGGGCTGTGTAAAGTGGGGACAGACCCCTCTCTGGGACCCAGTCTTCTGAGTCTGCCCATCACAGAATCTTCCATACCTCTCATTGACTCGAGCCTCGCCCACTCCCTCCTCTTCATTTCAAAGCCCGGATGATTGCACTAGCCTCCCCTCTAGTTCCCCTGCTTTTCGCCTGTTCCTTCCATTTTATTTTCCTCATGTTGTCCTAGAAAGGCCTTCCAAAAACTCACCCTGAAACTTTAGAGGACTAGTCCTGGCTCTTACTTGAGGGACCTTGAGAAACTCACTTTCGCCCTGGGCCTCTGTTTCTTCTGTAAAATGGGAGGTTAAAAGTCTGTCTGCCAGCTTCCTTCTAGATCTAACACTCTTTAGGTTGTGGGAGCAGAGAGGAAAGTGGGGTCAGAGTTTTGGGTTCCCAGGACACAGGTGGGTTCTGGCCTGGCCTTCAGCTGGGTCCACACAGGGCCATCTTTGGCTGTTCTTGCCTTTGATCAAACGGAGCTTCTCTTTTCAGTACCAAGGACAGCTGCTGCCTTGCTCTGGGCTCTGGACTCTGGACCAGGGTGGGGCGAGGGCTCAGGATCCTTCCAGGAGATCCCCTGGGGAGTGCTGCTGGAGGCTGACTTCCTCTTCCTTGTCTGTGGTGGGATAGATGGGATGGCTCCTGGAGTCTGTTGGTCCCCAAGGACCACAAAATTGTTGCAAGCAACTTAGTCCAGTTCTCTAAGGAGAGAGGCTACGTAAAGTTACTTCCTAGATCAACAGGGTTCAGATACTGGACTGGTGTGAAACCAGTAGAGGAATTTTCACTGAGGTTGCAAGACCTTCCTTCCCACCCAGAGACATAGAACTTAATCTCTGCTGAATCATGTCTCAAACCAATGTGGAGTTGGTGGAGGGAAGTGAAAAGTAGCATGTCAGTGGACTGGGAGTCAGTGGACCTAGGTCTCACTCCAGTTCTATGAGTGCCTGGACTTTAGGGTCCCCATCTGTGAAATGACAGGGGCATTTCAGGATTCTGTAACTCCCCTAAGCAGGGGCTCACAGTAGGTCGGGCAGCTCAAAGAAAGTAAACTTCCTTCAAATGGGTCAAAGCTTTCCCAAGCTCTAGAAGTGGGGGGGTTGGGGTCATGAGTAGTGAGGCTCTGACTTCAGCTCAGGGTATATGTTGGGGGGATTTGAGGTGAAGGAGGATAAAGTGCGGCCCCCACAGACCCTTCTGTCTTCTAACTGGATTAGAGGGGCTGTGGCAGTTAGGAGCAAAGGACAGGGCAAGTCTCCCCCACCTACAATTATCACCCAGTCCCATGTGTGGTGGGACACACACCATTTGTGGATTTGCATCTATATATATGATATATGTAGATGATCAAGCATATATATATATGATTGAGCAGATGGGTCTAACTCCTAGTGCTGTGGTGTGAAGGTCACATGCGTGTGGCAAACTATGTCGTGTGTACATATGACAAAGGCTTGGTAGGACCAGCTGTGACTATGTGACTGATGTATGAAATAACACATGACCTTGGATGTGAGATCACTGTATCAATATATGTGATTGTTGGCAGTGTGTGTGTGTGTGCCTGAGTAAAAGAAATGCATGAGCTAATATGACTCTGTGTGAATGTGTGTGTGTAAGAGACACAGACACTTTGATGGTCTTATTGATTCCTGGATAGAGGCTATTCCAATATCCCGGAAGCTAGCGAGGTTTCAGAGAAGACATGCCTCCTTACCAGCACCCCACTGCCAGTCCCCCACCCCACTCGCTAGCGCTGCTGCCCTTCACAGTCTTTCCTCTCCCAATGGGACTTCCTGAAAAATAAGCAGGGCCAAGCAGGAGGGTAAAGTCCCTCTTTCTCCCAGGCTGGGGTCTTGAACACCCTCTCTCAGCCCACCGCTGGGTGTGAGTGGGAATCGCCAGGGTGACCAGCTCCACCTTCCCGGTGCTTCTTTGCTGCCTGCCTCCCCCTGGCCTCTCCCCATCACAGTAAGCAACTCCACTCTTAATTTGCCTGGGCCTCTAACCAGTGACAGCAAAAGGTTCCTTTGGTATGGAACCTCCCTCTCTGAGTGCCACCACTTCCTTCCCCATCAAGCTCCTCAGGCATATAAGCTCCAGGAGGGGAAGTCCCTGCAAACCCACAAACTGTCTTCTGCCCCCACACTGCCCCAGCCCTGCCCTCAGGAGGAGTGTCTAGAGGGACCACACTGCAATGCTGAGGAGGTTGCCATGGAAACCAGGCAGGATGGTACGCTGCTCAGAGAAGCAAAGTGTCCCATGTTCCTTGCAAGACAAAAGAGGGGGATTAGAGATGTCGAGCCCACCCCACCCCCCTCCAGACGGGAGGTACGGAGACACTGGGGGTAAGCTCTCAACACACAGCTTCTGAGGTTCTTCTGTAGACCTCTTCCTCAAAGCCAAAATCAGTTCAGGTCAACCTAGCAGTCTCTCTCTGATTTCTTTCTCTCATGGCCTCTCCACACACACCCCCCTCCACATTCCGAGCCACATTGACAATGGGTGTTAGTTTGTGAGTGGCCAGAGTTTGTGTGGATTTTTTTTTTTATAGGACCTGTGATGGTTTCACAGAGGTGGTTTGTGATAGGGCTCATGGGAGTACTTGGAAAATGAAAAACAAATCTGAGAATTCTGGAGAAGGCAAACTTTTCAGAAGAAGAAACTTAATCCTTTGGGGCAAGGGCTGAGATTGAGTGGGAAGGTGTGGGTCAGGGGATCCTGGTGAGGATGAGGCTGAGGGACAAGAGCTGAACTCTGCTGACTTCCCACCCATAGCCCCAACATCTCCGTTCTGCCTTCAGCCATCCTTCTCATCTATTTTGCGTCACTGCGCTGAGCAGGATCAGGGGTCAGGCTGTGGGCTGGCTCTAGAGGTCATCTCGGCATTGTCCCTGCCTCCAGTCAGAGCCCTGCCTATTCTGCCCCCTCCCAAGAGGTTGACTTCAGCAGTGATCTCAGCGAAACCTCATCAGCGATCTGACCTTCTTCCCTCTCTGTGCCTCGTGGGCGGGGGGGTCACAGAAGGGGCCACCAAGAAACTGCGCAGCAACATCCGGCGGAGCACGGAGACGGGCGTTGCCGTGGAGATGCGGAGTCGGGTCCCTCGCCAGGGCAGCCGGGAGTCCACAGACGGGAGCACCAACAGCAACAGCTCCGATGGCACGTGCGTTCAGCCCACCCCCACCGTGTCCCCATCCTCTTCCTGGGTCCTCTGGTCACAGGCGCAGGGTTGGAAAATATGGTTGGGTTTGCAGGCCAGATATCTGAGTTCCTCTGTCCTCCTGCCTCCCTCTGTCCTCGTCCCCTGGACACTGGCTGCCTGGGCCCCAGCCTCCCTATTGCTCCTGGCCGCTGCTCCCCATCAGAATACTCCAGTGGCCCAAGAGCAGCCCATCCCTTTGGTATGTTTCATGCCTCCCACCTCCAAGGGCTTACATGCCCTTCCACTCCAGAGGAGAGAGCTAGAAAGAAAAATGGGCTCCTAAAATCTTTTAAATGCAAAACAGCTGGTACAGCTCAGATGCATGGCATTCTCACAGGTGGACTGACTTGGAGCTTAGAGAAGGAATTTGGACTAGATTGGTGTTTTTCAAACCAGGTGTTGACTCACAGGCAGGAAGTCAAATCAGTTTAGTGGGTCAAAACCAGCATTAGAAAAGGAAATAGAAAATTCAGGTATATACTATTGGAGGAAGGAAGAGTTACCTTGTGAACTTCTTTTTGTGTATGTAGATGCACGTAGGTCTATGATGTTAAATATATTTCTTACATATGCATATGGGTTGCAGTCAAAAATTTGAAAGTCTCTGGATTAGATATTCCCTTGATCTCTTCAAATCTATGAAATGATAGATATATGATTAAGATTTTCTGAATCAGCTTCATTAAGGCTCAATAATTTCAGAATTCTATGGCCCTATTATTTGAGATTCTATGATCACATCTCACTACTATGCCTGCTTCTGTGAATGTGAGTAGCTGCTTGGATTTATCTTACCATACGCAGGGCATTGCTGGCTCTTCAGATCAGGGCCTCTTATTCTGCGATCTACCAGTCAAAAACAGTGTCTCAGTCAATACAGTAACCCTCAGGGATGTTGATGCTACCAGTATTTCCATTTTACAAGTGGAGAAACTGAGGCACGGGAAGAGGGTATGGCACCTTCCCAAGGTCACAGCTATAAAGTGGTTAGTGGAGTCAGGTTTTGAATTAAGGACATTTGACCCTAAAATCTTTGTTCACAATCTCAGCACTGTTGATACTAAGCTCCTGAAATTCTGTGACCTCAAGAGTTATATTTCCTTTTGTTGCTATCCTTTCTCTTTTTTTAAAAAACTGAAGTATAGTTTATTTACAATATTATGTTTCAGGTATATAGAAAAGTGATTTGATGATGTATATGTGCATGTCTATATTATTTTTATGATTCTTTTCCATGATAGTTTATTACAAGATATTGAATGTAGTTTAATATAGTTTAATATAGTAGGGTATATCTGTTAATCCCATATGCACAATTTATCCCTCCATCCCTCCCCTCTGTTAACCATTATGTTTGTTTTCTGTGTCTGTTTCTGTTTTGTAAGTAAGTTCATTTGTACTCTTTTTTTCGATCTCACAAATAAGTGATATCATATGGTATCTGTCTTTCTCTGTCTCACTTAATTCACTTAGTATGACAATCTCTAGGTCCATCCACGTCACTACAAATGGCACTTTCATTCTTTTTTATGGCTGAGTAGTACCCCATTGTATGGGGATACATTTTATAGATAGATAGATAAAGATATATATTTATAGATATATAGTATACCCACCTTCTTTATCCATTCATTTGTTGATGGACATTTTGATTGATTCCACATCTTGGCTATTGCGAATAGTGCTGCTTGTGAACATCGGGATCATGCCTACTTTTTTTTTTTACATGTACACACTATATTTATTTATTCACTTTATTATTTATTTTTGGCTGCACTGGGTCTTTGTTGCTGCATGCGGGCTTTCTGTAGTTGCGGTGCAAGGGCTTCTCATTGCAGTTGCTTCTCTGAATACAGGCTGTAGGCACATGGGGTTCAGTAATTGCAGCACAGAGGCTCGTTAGTCGTGACTCTTGGACCCTAGAGCATGCAGGTCCCAGTAGTTGGGGGGCATGGGCTTAGTTGCTCTGTAGCATATGGAATCTTCCGGGACCAGGGATCAAACCTGCACCCCCTGCATTGGCAGGCGGGTTCATAGCCACTGCGCCACCAGGGAGGTCCATCATGCCTGCTTTTGATACTGTGTGGGATGGGTGTCTAGTCTTGGGAATACTGAGTTAAAAGGTGCTCTAGTGTTCTTGTTGTGATGAGAAATATTTCATCATCTATATATATATTCATAAGGCATGTTCAGTAAACTCCCTCTGGGCCATTGATATGCCTGAGACCTAAGAAGTTGAAATAACTTAGCAAACCTGCAAAGTAACTTTTGGTTCTACTGAGGTGATGACTTTTATAACCAGCCTGTGTTTTACAGATCTGTGGAGTTTTGAGGCAAGTACATGAATCAAGACTGTCAGCTATTCATTTAAATTTTTCAGATCCCACTATCCAAAAAACATGACTACTGCTAACTCTGGCCAATAAAAATGGATGGGCCTAAAAGCCCCCTCCTAGAGAGCAGAGGCTGAGCCTGGCAAGGGAGAGACACAGGCCCTTCTGATAAGTCTGTGCAGCCTGTCTCCCCTTCCTGCCTGTCTCTGGTCAAAGGGGACTCAGGCCAAAGTTTCCAAGGTTGCTCCTAGGACAGCCTTTTCTCTCTCGAGGTAGGAGCCTGGGCTGTCCTAGGAGATCTGGGAATATCCTGTGATCCATTATAGCCCCTGGGCAGTTCTGGGCCAGCCCTCCCTCACCTGTCCTTTCTCTGCTGGCCACACCCAGAACATCTAGGCTTGAGGACGTGCACAAGCAGCCTGTTTCCTATGATGGTCACACCAGCAGCGGCAGTAACTGCCGCCGATCGTTTCCTGTGTCTGGAACTTCTCCTGCTCCCTCTGCCCTAATCCTCACCATCGCCCTGGACGCCTTGAGTGTCAGCTCTGTTTTGTAGGCAAGACAAGCCTGTCACCTCTTGGAGCCTCCGTTTTCTCATCTGTAAACCTGGCTTATAGCTCCTGCCACCCACAGTGGCTGTGCAGATGAAATGATACCCATCTGGCCAACTTTCAATCACTGTCAGTTTTTCTCGTTACTATTTCCACCCACAGCCATGGACCACTCCACCCCCCCCCCCCCAACACTTGTCATTAATCTCAACCCTGTAATTGTGTTATTTCGGTCTCAGTTGCTGTTTAGGGCGCCACCTGACATTGCTGACTTGGATATCAAACTCATAGTCAACTCAACCTCTGTTTTTGGAACTTGCTCCAGGCACTGAAATATCTGACCTTTGTCTCTGGTTCTTGGCATTAACACCCCCGGTGAGGACACAAAGTATCTAGCAAGTCCTGCCTTTTCAGGGTCACCTTAGAAATCCTAGCGCTTGAAGATTTAATATCATGATGGTTAGTCTCTTTGCTCAAGTGACATCAAAGTCTTTTTCTGTAATGTGCAGAAATGAACAGTTCGGTTTGTCCTCAGTCACAGTGGTAGACTTTCAGTATGTCCGGGGGAGATTGGGGCACAGAGGGAGTGCCCAGTGCCCCAGGGGCAGCGCTTCTGCATCCCGCCACCCAGATGCCCTCACAGACCCCTCTGCCCCCTTCTTCAGGTTCATCTTCCCCACCACCCGGCTTGGGGCCGAAAGCCAGTTCAGCGATTTCCTGGATGGGCTGGGACCAGCCCAGATTGTGGGGCGACAGACACTGGCAACACCGCCAATGGGTGAGTCGTCTTCTTTTATTTATTATTTATTTTAATCTTGGCTGCGCTGGGTCTTCATTGCTACACATGAGCTTTCTCTGGTTGCAGCCAGTGGGGGCAGCTCTCTAGTTGGGGTGCTTGGGCTTCTCATTGCAGTGGCTTCCCTTGTTATAGAGCATGGGCTCTAAGGTCTCAGGCTTCCACTGTGGCGTGTGGGCTTAGTTGCCCTGAGGCAAGTGGAGTCTTCCTGCAGGAGGGATTGAACCCATGCCCCCTGCATTGGCAGGCAGATTCTTAACCACTGGACCATCAGGGAAGTCCTGGGTGAGTCTCCTTAAGGGCAGGGTGAGTAGGGCAGTGGCAGCCAAGCAGCAGACCAGGTGAGCTCAGCGGGGGCCCACATGATGCAATACGAGCCGCAGAAAGGAGCCCTCACTCCTTATGCCAGTGAGGAGGCGTCAGCATAGCGAGCCTCAGTCCCTCCCACAGCACAGAGGAGAGGGGTTCCAGCCTTTCTCTGCTGGCCACACTGCAGCAGCTTTTCTGGCACATTCCCGCCCTCACATCACCACTCTCACCCACTATCTCACCGCCTACCATGTGCCCGGCAGTGCTAGTGCCAGGCATAAGATGGTGAACAAAGATTATCATGGCATCGACGTCCATGGAGTCTGCTCTGCCACTGATTCTTTGTGGGACCTTGGGCAAGTCACATCCCTTCTGTGAGCCTCAGTTTGCTCATCTGTAAGATGGGAATAATAATGCCTGCCTTAGTTCTGCAATCTGAAGACTATTTTTTGAGTCCCTGTTTGATGCCTTGCATGAAATATTTCACTTACGCCTTAGGAACTGTGTCTTATTTGACTTGCTACTTCTAACGGTGCCTGGCACCTAGAAGCCTTTTAGTAATTTTCTCATCCCTCCTCGCAGTAGCTAGCAAGTACTCCCTACGGTCTATTCTTGGTCCTCTTAGCTGCAGTTCTGGCTCCTTCCCCCTCTCTCTCCCTCAGATTCTGGCTGTGTTGGCTTCAAGCAGCAGCTCCCAGGCTAGCTTCCCTAGAGATGCCCGCTTGCCTCAACCCCTCCCTCCCCATCAGTCTGACCTGAGCAGTGTCTGACCCAGACGTCTGCACTCAGCCCTCACATAGACAGTGTCTAACCTTCGACCTCACAGCAAATGAGAAAGTTGAGTGCAGACAGTGCCCTGCTGTGACCATGCAGTGGAGCTGACATTCCATTCCAGGCCAGGACTCCTCCCACTGCACTGCCCTGTCTTCCTGGAAACGGCTCACACAGGAGCCTTTGTCTACTGGAAGAGGGGCCCATAGGGACTCTCAGAGGGTAAGTGGCAGTTCCCATCTGGCTCTTGGGTGGGATTTGGCTAATTCCCAGTCCTTGCTTCAGGCTTTTAAGGGCCTGGAGAGTCTGGTTTTTCCAGCTCTAGGCCCAGCCAAGGGCTGAGAGGTGGTGAGAAAAACCAGCCACTTGCACAAGGCTTATGCGCCATCGCAGCCTGGAACACTCGTGTATGGCGCCCCCTGGTGTCCGAAGTTGGGAAGGACAGGTTTGCATTGGCTCTCCTTGCTGGGGATGTTACATTGAGAGTTGCCGCTGCTGCCAAGTCGCTTCGGTCGTGTCCGACTCTGACCCCATAGACGGCAGCCCACCAGGCTCCCCCGTCCCTGGGATTCTCCAGGCAAGCACACTGGAGTGGGTTGCCATTTCCTTCTCCAATTCGTGAAAGTGAAGTCGCTCAGTCGTGTCCGACTCTTAGTGACCCCATGGACTGCAGCCTACCAGGCTCCTCCGTCCATGGGATTTTCCAGGCAAGAGTACTGGAGCGGGGCGCCATTGCCTTCTCCGAACAGTGAGAGTTAAGATTAATTAATTCCTGAGACTTCCCCCTCCCCATTCCCCGTGGGGAGATCAGGAATAGCTAGAGGGAGAGGGACGAATTGCAGGATGTCTCCTGGAAGTCATAAGTCCCCATCTTCCAAAGTGTGCAAATACACAGTGGCATAATGGTTCAGAGACTCCAAAATGAGTGGTTGAACCCAAAGTCTGGCACATTTTAATTTTTCTGCATCAGGCTTATGATTCTGAACCCCCTTTTTTTTGGCCACGCAGCATGCAGGATTTTAATTCCCTGACCAGGAATCAAACCCATGCCTCTGCAGTGGAAGCAGAAATGACTAGCAAAGATGGGCACAATAAAGGACAGAAATGGTATGGACCTAACAGAAGCAGAAGATATTAAGAAGAGGTGGCAAGAATATACAGAACTATACAAAAAAGATCTTAATGACCCAGGGAAACAATGGAAACAGTGACAGACTATTTTCTTCGGCTCCAAAATCACTGCAGATGGTGACCACAGCCATAAAATTAAAAGAATCTTGCTCCTTGGAAGAAAAGCTAGGACAAACCTAGACTGTGTATTAAAAAGCAGAGACATTACTTTGCAAACAAAAGTCTGTCTAGTCAAAGCCATGGTTTTTCCAGTAGTCATGTATGGATGTGAGAGTTGGACCATAAAGAAGGCTGAACACGGAAGAACTGATGCTTTTGAGCTGTGGTGTTGGAAAAGACTCTAGAGAGTCCCTTGGACTGCAAGGAGATCAAATCAGTCAATCCTAAAAGAAATCAATCCTCAATATTTGTTGGAAGGACTGATGCTGAAGCTGAAGCTCCAGTACTTTGGCCACCTGATGCCAGGAATCAACTCATTAGAAAAGACCCTAATGCTGGGAAAGATGGAAGGCAGGAGAAGGGGATGACAGAGGATAAGATGGTTGGATGGTATCACTGACTCAATGAACATGAGTTTGAGCAAGTTCTAGGAGATGGGGAAGCTCAGGGAAGCCTGGCATGCTGCAGTCCATGGGATTGCGAAGAGCTGGACATGACTGAGCGACTGAACAACAACAACTTTGTACTCCTGGGACATCTCCTGCTTTCCCCCATCCTTTATCAAGGGTGGGGACAGGCCCTCATTTCTGGGGCGTGCCTCATGGCCTGGGCAGTCTTATATCTCGTCACCTCTCCAAACTGATATTCTTTAAGTATCTGTTTGACGTTTATTTAGGGGAGTAGCTGATGGCCGCTGTGTAGAAGGTGAAGACATCTATTGAGCACACAGCCTCCCCTGTCTTCCTGATACAGAAATCTGTCCCCAAACTTGCCATTCCGCTCAGTGAAACAGAGCCTCCTCCCTTCTCCCAACCCAGCTTACCTTTGTGATTCCCTAAGCGGGGCCCTGGAGGGTCACGCCCCCACCCCACCCCACGGGTCCTATCAGAACATTTCTCAGCTGCTTTAAATTGGCCTCTGGAGAGCAGCTCCAGCGCTGCAGTTTTTGTCCTTGTGCCCTTTCAGTGCTGGGGCATCGTCTGCAGACTGCATGCTCTGGGCCAGCCTGCCCCTTGGTCTGACTCTGCCTCGATTGTCCTCCTTCTCCCTTGCAGGGGATGTGCACATTGCCGTCATGGACCGGAGTGGCCAGCTGGAGGTGGAAGTGATCGAGGCTCGGGGTCTGACCCCCAAACCCGGCTCCAAATCCCTCCCAGGTGAGGCAGAGCAGCTGGGATGAGGGATCTTGGAGATGGGGTCGTATCAGGGAGGGATTCACAGCTGAGCTCTGGGTCTAGAAAGTCCTGGCTCCCCATTGGCCTAATCAGTATTCTCAACAGTGGAGTCATGGATTGCCTGGAAGGCCAGTCGGGGGCGGGAATGGGAGGGGAGGACGGAGGAGTTGGTATTCGAGTCCATCTTGTCTACCTCCTGTCCACTGGTCAGCTCCTCCTGCTCACCCTGGTCCCCTCCAGGATCACGTGGAAGGTAGGGGATGGGGCAGGCCACAGCAGTTTCCCCAGGACTCGCCCCCACCTCATGCTCTCTTCCGTCCCTCAGCCACCTATATCAAGGTTTACCTACTCGAGAACGGGGCCTGCTTGGCCAAGAAGAAGACAAAGGTGGCCAAGAAGACCTGTGACCCCCTGTACCAGCAGGCGCTGCTGTTTGATGAGGGACCGCAGGGCAAGGTGTTGCAGGTGAGGATCATGAGGCCAGGGGGCGGGGCAACTCTCAAAGACTACAGACTGTCATTTAAAACTCATTTATGGTTTATCCTGTGCCAGCACTTTAATACCCTTTACCCACTTTTTTTGTTACAACCTAATGAGGTGTTATTGCCTCCTGTTGATTGAAAAGGAAACCAAGGTTTGGGGGGATAACTTGATTGCCCGCAGGTTGCACAGCTGGTAGGTAGAAGCAGGTTTTATTTTTTTAGATGTTTTTGTTTTGATCTGGACCATTTTTAAAGTCTTTATTGAATTTGTTACAATATTGCTTCTGTCTTACGTTTTGGTTTTTTTGGCCAAGAGACATGTGGTATCTTAACTCCCCAATCAGGGATCTAACCTGCCCTTCCTGCATAGAAAGCATATTCTTAACCGCTGGACCACCAGGGAAGTCCCCTAGAAGCAGAGTTTGACCACCGCCTTCTTCCACCAGGTGTTAATGTTTATCCCATTGTGATCCAGCAGCAGAGTAATAGCTGTGGCCCAGATCCTGGACTCTCAGCCTGCTACCGGCTCTGGAAGCCTGTCATCCTGGATGCTAGGAGGCTCTGGAAGTCAGGGCCAGGTTCTAATCCCAGCCGTGCCACCAACTGCCGTGTATCTTTGGGTTAGTTGTTCGCTCTGAGCTACATTTCCTTTTTGTGGAAATAATAATCCATATAGCACCTCTACCTAGATGGTTGTAACAGAGCAGAGAATATATATAAAGTCTGTACACCATAATGCATACCATAAATGCTTAATCAGCCTGGCACACCACAAGTGCTCACCACAAGCGCTCAATAAGTTGTTGCCTGAAGTCAGTCTGAGTCCTGCCTCTCGCAGTCCCATCTGTGCCCTGGCAGTCTCTACACGGCTCCTGGGCCCACCGCCCAGCCCGGAGTTGGAGAGATGGCTCAGCTCCTCTCTCTCCCCGCCACTGGCAGGTAATCGTCTGGGGAGACTACGGCCGCATGGACCACAAGTGCTTCATGGGCATGGCCCAGATCATGCTGGACGAGCTGGACCTGAGTGCTGCGGTCACCGGCTGGTACAAACTCTTCCCCACGTCCTCAGTGGCGGACTCTACACTCAGCTCCCTCACCAGGCGCCTGTCCCAGTCCTCCCTGGAGAGCGCCACCAGCCCCTCGTGCTCCTAAGGACCTCAGGGAGAGGCCGGGTGCGACGTGAGAAGGGGCGGGCCGCCTCCCACCCCTCCCCCTGTACATAGTCTCCACGTCTCTCTGGCCCCTTGCCCTGCTGCATGCCTGTTGGCCACTGGGCCTGTCCCAGCTGTCTTTGGAGACTCTAGCGCGTGTGCGTGTGTTTGTGTGTGTGTGTGTGTCTCTGTGTGACCATGTTAGATCTGTTCATTTGTCTGGGTGTAGTCTGTCTTGGTGACTATATGGGCTGAAACCCATGTCTCTCCATGTCTCGCTGTAAAGAAACCCAAAGGAGAATTGTGTGGCCAGGACTCCCCGCCGCCGAATCCAGGGGTAGGAGTCGGGGACACGGCCACTGGTTCCTCCCGCCTGGCCCCGGGCTCAGGGCAGAGCCTGCGTGTTCCCACCCGTGCCTGTTCTTGGTGATCTCTGCTCAGTTTTCCATCTTGTCCTTTGTTCCACTGCTGCCTCTCCCAGCACTGCTGCTCTTTTTTGAGGAATGTAGCATCCACTGCAGCCGGCCACACTGAGGCCCCTCTGGGAAGCCTGACACCCTCCTTTCCACCGAGCTCTCCAGCCGCTCTTCCCGCCGAATGCACGTAGCAGCTCACGCAGGGCCCTGGCCAGCGCCCTGGGGAGCAGAAGATGCCGGGGGCTGAGGGCTTGGAGATTGCTTTCTCCCTCCAGCTGGCACCTCCCCCTTCCTAAAAGTGAGGTCCGAGGAGGTGTTGGTTCCCAGGGCTGCAGGCGGGAAGTGTGGGTGCCTCCTTTTGCATTGTTCACCTCCGGTCTCCCTTTTAAGCCTCCTTGCTTCCGACATGCCAAAGGAGCTCTCCCAGTGGACCCCAGGAGGTGCGGACTGGATGGTCTTCACCTGCAAGAGGTTGGCCTCAGAGCGGATGTTGTCTGCCAGAGTGGGCAGCCCCTGACAGCACCCGTGTCCTTCCCAGGCCCTGAAGGTGGTCCTGTGCCCCTCGGGGCTCATCCTGAAGGGGCCTGGCTTGTTGAGGGGCCACGGAGGGCAGGGTTGCTGGCAGGAAGGAGGAGGGCTGCGACTGACTTGCTCTAAGAATCCTGTCCGACCTTCAGGGATTAGCTGCATGAAGCTATTAGGGGCTCTATTTTTTTTTTTTTTCCTCATTTCCAGACCAGGGTCTGTGTTTGAGAGCTCAAACTTACTGAAGCTCCAGCCTCTGGGCTCCCGCACAGCCTGGTTCTACACTCTATAGACCATGACAGTCACCAGCTCTGTACAAGCAATACTCACCCCCTCGCCCTCCCCGCCTCCTGCGCTCTGCCGCTGCCCTCTGGAGAGTAGCTGGGCCTGCTCTTGACGCCACACCTGTCTCTGCTGTCTTTCCACCCTTGTCTGGTTGGAGCTTTCCAAAGCCACTCAAACCCTGACCTGATTGGACAGCTGGGCCCCCAGGGGTGGGCACCAGGGCCTGGACTGGACCTTGCGAGATGCCGGCGGGGAATCCTGAAGTCTGGCTCGGGAGCCCAAATCTGTCCCTCTGCCTCCTCGGGTCTAGTGTGAAAGGCGAGAGGTTGCCCAGGAGATGGACATGACGGGGTCAAGGTCTGGGGCCACCCCTCCCCTTCCCCAGACATCAGCCCCGAGCACGGCATGACTCTCACCCACATACGTGGGGGGAGCCGTGGAGAGGTGCTTGGACTCCATCCACCACCAAAGCCAGGTGGACATGGGGATGGATGCTGAGGCGGGGACGTGGAGGCAGAGGCTCTGGGACAGACCCTTCTCCACCAAGGGGTTTCCTTTTCTGGCAGGATCCGCATTGGGCTGAAGCCAGGGCCTGACCACCTCCCTCCCAAGAAAACTGCCCACGGACAAAATGTGGGTGAGGGCAATAAGAACTAACAAAATGAGAGCCTGGGCTGACTCCTGCCGGAGCCGGATGGGAACTACTGTGTTTGTGGAGAGAGAGAAGAGACAGCTGGGTTGAGTTTTCTCTTTCTCAGACATTCTCTTCTGGCCTTGGGACTGCATAATGCCATGTGTCTATGGCAAAGGGCTCTCTGGTCTCAGATCCTAGGGTGGGGAGAGGGAGGAACCTCGCTTGCAGGAGAGTATTTGGATGTCCTGTGGGTGATGCAGAGCCGTCACCCTCAGAATGGTGTGCAAACACTCGACAGCTTTGGAGTGGTGGGATTATTACTGACCCATAGGTTCGTGTAGATCTTTCTTGATGTGGCATGGAGCGGTGACACCCAGACTGTGTTGTCACCCCCAGGGAATGAGGACTATCAGAGAGGGTGTCACCCTTCTTCCCCTAGGGCCCTAGAAAGACAGAAGATGGGGAGCTACCAGCTGAGGCTGCTGCTGGGGAGTCAAAGGCTGCTGGCCCCTTGCCTCTGGGGAATGTTGGCTAGCAGGGGCCACATACTAGCCAGAGGGGTGGCCTGACCTGTCCTAGAGGTGGGCTGCTCCATTGTTCCGCCTCACTAATGGAAGTCATGCCCCACCCAAGTCGACCTTGGGGGATGATTTTTAACCCTTTGTACCAAATCAAGTTAATCCAGTTATCCCACCTGGATTTTCTCCCATGAGAATGAAGTCTAGTGAGGCTCCATATATGTGTGGTGGTGAGCAGCTGGACTTACAGGTCTAGGCCTCCTGGATGCAGGGGCTTGTCTGAGAGGCTGCTCTGGAGCAAGCCTGTCCCAGTGGAGGAGGGAGCACGTGTGACTGCTGGCCTTCCCTGGAAGGGGGAGCGTCCATGCCTTGAGGAGGGCACGGTGGGAAGGGAAGGAACATGATTCCTCCCAGGCGCTGTTAGATGCAGTGTCACAGCTCCACATGCCCGTTCCTTACCCCAGGGGGCCCTGGGGCTGATGACAGGCTGGGCTTTTTGTCACTCCATCTCCCTCTGCTCAGGCAGGTTTCATGGAAGACGTGGCACAGACGGCCCTGCAGCGCTGCCGGGCTGTGGGCAGGAACCATGACAGATGATTCCGAGCATCTGTCTTCATGTTTCTGCTGTGTTCAATCTGTCCCACTTCCTTCACAGACTCCTTTCCTAAAGGGATAGCTGTGATGGGCCTTTGGTATGAATCAGACTCCAGCGAATGGGGCCAAGTCTTGGTTTTTTCCTGAAGGATCGCATCTCTTTTGTCAAACCATCTCCCGAACTTCTCCCCACCCAGTTTCTCGCCCAACCTAGCACTCTTAGGAAAGGAGGCTCTCAGTATGCAGCAAACCCAGGCACTGCCAGCATTTCAAGGGGCCAAGAGAGAGGGTTGCCCCTCTCATTCACCACTCATGGGATCACTGGTTCTCCCCGGGGCCTGACCCCCACCAGGGCCAGCATGCCTGAGTTCTTCTTTACTACCAGCCTTGAGGAAAGCGGAAGCCTCCTGCCCCCTTCAAAGATGCTAGAGCCCTGCAAGGGCACTTCTTTGGAAATGAAATGTAGCACAATCTCAGACTGTGTTACCAGGAGCCCTGGCACGCAACCAGGGTCCTTGTTCCACGCCCTGCTGCCCAGGAGAAGCTGGGCTTCCCGCCCCCGAACCCCACCCCCCAGCCGGGACTCCAGAGGTCCTGATAACCTCCGAGTCCCCATCTTCTTCAGCCTAGAAAGCAGCAGGGCTACAGAAAGGCTGCTCTTCTGCTTCTTTGGTTGCTTCCTGCACTGTGTAACCCTGTGGACAAATTGCTGCCTTTGCTCGTCGGTGGTGGGGGTGGGGGGGCGGCGCGTGTCCTTCAGGACCAGGAGGCCAGCCATCCGGGCAGGGTATCTACAGTGGCTGCCAGGAAAGGGAGGGGGAGAGGCCTGCTACCCACTGGCTCCTTTCTCTCTCCCTCTTTCTTCCTCTCCCCAGAGTTTTCTTCTCCAATATCCTGACCCAGAAAGAGGTTCCTTAAAATGCTGCTTCCTGTACTGGACTACTGTCCACCTGCATGATCAGGGAGGAGATAGGAACGTAGACTCGTCCCCTACCTTCTCCCTCGAGTCTGCTTTTCACTCAGGTCAGAAGAGATTGGGACGAAACAAAAACAGTCGTGACTGAAGGGCAAGCGTGCCCCACCTGATCCAGTGAGGCCTGATGGGGACTGGATCGGCCTGGGCTGGCTGGGCAAGGGTTATTTTGAAAGAGTGCCTGAGCATCTCAGAGTGATGTCAGTGATGCCAAAGAGAGCAACTTGGCCTCCTCGGGCAGCAGCTCTGCCAGCTGAACCACACACGTGCGGCTCAGGTGTCGGCATGCCCCATGGTGGGACCTTGTTCTCTGACAAAGGGCTTAATCTTTCCATGTAGCAAAGCAACTTCCTCTACCCCCAACCCTGAGCTCAGGCCTTTGTGGGCCCAGTAAGGCTGTGCCTGTGAGGGAAACTTGCATTCTCCCAGGGGCCCAGACTGGCTTGGGGAGGATGCTCACCACAAAGCATGCGTGTTACTGCTCCAGGAGAACCTCCCCACATTCTGGTTGGAAACTTAGCCAGCAAGGATAGGAGCCTTCAGCCTCCCAGGCAGTTCGCGCTGATGCCAGGAAGGTCCTTGGGCCTGGGTTCCAGAGAGCTTGGCAAACAGAAATGGGCCCTGGGAATCCCAAAGGCAACAGAGCATCTGCCCCAAAGGTCAATGGCCTGGACAGCCAGCTACAGAGAATCCAAGGCTGTTATATACAGAGAAACTGTGACATTATGCAAGTCTCCTCCCTTTTTTGGGTCTCAGCTTCCTCATCTGCAAAACCAGAGCATTTGCTAGTTATTCCATGGTTCCCTCCAGGTTTTCAAAGTCTGATCTGGAGCTGATGAGGATTGTGAGCCTGATATACCTGGCACCTGGTCCCACAGGCTGGTTCCTTCCAGCCCTGGGGGCAGGTCCTCACCCATCCACGCCCAGATGCTGCTTCTGACAAGAACTCTGGGAATCCTAGCAGACTCTGCTCCTTCCACCTCCTCATGGTTTATTGTTCTCTTCCTCTTATGTGATGAGATAATTAAGGGTTGTCTGCTATGGACAATTTCCAAGGTGCTGATGTGAGGTTACAGCCTCAGCTGTATCCTGTGTAGGTCAGTATCCCCACCAGCAGACGATGCTGGGTTGGTCCTCATCTCTGCTTCTAGAACGGGATCAGTGGGAGAATCTTAAAAGAAGGGGCTCTCTGATGGGAGGAGAGAGGGAACTTATTTCCCTGCAAAGTATTTTGCTTCTTAAATTAAAAAAAAAAAATATATATATATATATATATCACTCTTCTCCAGAATGCCTTTTGCAAACACCATCTCAACAGGCAGAGTGGCTGCTGCTTCCTTAGGAAAAGCTGGCCTGATTGTTTCATCCACTCCTTGAGAATGTAAATTCACAGGAGGCAAGAACCCCTTTTTTAGAATTTCCAAATGCATCCTGCAGAGAGAGAGCAGATAGGGACTGACAAGCACACTGTTTAGATAAGAAGCAATTAGCCTTTTACATTTTCTATATGCAGCATCTTCCCAAACTTGTTGTGGCTCCCAGGTGGCAGGTGGATGGCTGGGAAGGACTACCGGCTGTTTCTTACAACATTCTTGCCAATTCCCTTGAGGAGAAAAATCCTTCACATGGCTTCTGCATGTACAGTATTTGGGCAGCACACACAAAAAAAAATTTATTAAAGTCAGTTTGAAAATGGTTTCACGTGTTGCTTTCTGAAGGTGGTTCTTAATTCTAGGAGAGAGCAAACAGTTCCAGAGGACTGAAACAAGGCCTTGGCTGAGAAGCAGAAGAGAGAAGTACATCTCAGAAAAAGCCCTCAGAGATCTGACCTGGGCATCTGGGAGGTCTGGTGTCACAGTCTGTCACTGAGCCATGGAGTCTGACTGCTTCAGGCAGCTTCCTGGTTCTGTCTCCCAGGATCCCTGCTTACAGGCCCTCAAAGCCTTCTGTTCCCACATGTTCCACCAGGGATGCCCGGAACCAAATAGAGGGAGAGGTAAGATGGAGCTGAGGCCACTGCCCTTGGCCCCCTGCTGCTTTCTGAGCACTTGGCTGGGCAGTCTCCTTGCTCAGCCACACGTGATACAAGCAGTAAGCACAGCTGTTGACTTCCAGTGCTGTGACCCCTGGAATACCCCTTTCTCTCCTTGCCTCGAGGAAGGATATAGTCACTTCTGGGCAGTGCCACTGTCCTCTCAGGACTGGACCTGGGGGTATGGAAGATGGATAAAGTATAGCAATGTCACAGCACATGCTTGCCAGGAGAAAGGCTGACACCTGCCTACCAAGAGCCTTTCAGAGTAAACTCCACTGCTTCGGCTCTGGCCTTTGGCCTTGCAGTCCCACTGGGCACCACCTCTTGTTGGATGGCTCATGGGACCTGTATCTAAGCTCTGGTGCTCCCCCAGCATTCTGTCTTTCCTTTCTTTCCCACTTCTGCTCTCTGAGACATCTCATATACTCTCATAGGTTTTAAGAACTTCCATGCTTCTAGCCAGTAAAAAACAAAAAATTTTTTTTGAAAAGAGAGCCAGTAAAATTAAGAAAAGAGGGACAGACAACAAAACTGAGATCCATAGAGACATTCTGAAAGATGTTCTTCAAACAGAAGGAAAATGGTACACACTTCATAGGGTTATTGGGGGAATTCAAGTGAGGTAGTATGTTTAAAGTGCTCAGAACAGTGCCTGGCACATAGCATTTACTATGTTCGCTGTTGTAAAGAAAATGATGGAATGGCTGAAATGTAAGAAAGAAATGTGAGCAAAGAAATAAGATTAGTAACTACTAACATACAGATCAGAAAACTAATAATCCTTTTTAAAATTAAATATAGTCATGAACTAAAATACTAGGGAATGATAGCACATAAATTGGTCTTTGGAATATTCTTGGAGGTGAAAGATACTGAGTAACTTCAATCTTCCTTAAGCATCCATTCTGAAATCTAGAGTAAATACTAAGAAAATACAAATAGAATCAAGTAGATTCAAAAATCCTACATATAAACTATGAAGTTTCATAGTATATTAAAAATGATATGATTAACTGGGCTTCCCAGGTGGTACTAGTGGTAAAGAATCTGCCTGCCAATGCAGGAGACATGGGTTCAATCCCTGGGTTGGGAGTATCCTTGGAGTAGAAAAGAGCATCCCATTCCAGTATTCTTGCCTGGAAAAGTCCATGGGCAGAGGACCCTGATGGGCTACAGTCCATGGGGCTGCAAATAGTTGGACACAGCTGAACACACACACGCGCACGATCAACTGGTGTTTATCCCAGAATATAAGGGTGATTCAATAGAAAAATTCACTGTCATTCACCACATCAATAGACTAACAGAAAAACAATTATCCTAATGCAGAAAAAGCATTTTTTAAGGTTTAATCCTATTTGTAATAAAACTATTGGCAACTTTCTTGATTTGATAAGAGACCACTCTAATGGCAGAAACCAAAGAGGAACTAAAGAACCTCTTAATGAGAGTGAAGGAGGAGAGTGAAAAGGCTATCTTAGACTAAATATTAAAAAAACTAAGATCATGGCATATGGCCCCATTACTTCATGGCAAATAGAAGGGGAAAAAGTGGAAGTAGTGATAGATTTCCTCTTCTTGGGCTCTAAAATCACTACAGATCGTGACTGCAGCCATGAAAGCAGAAGACAATTGCTTCTTGGCCAGAAAGCTATGACAATCCAAGACAGTGTGTTGAAAAGCAGACACATCACTCTGCCGACAAAGGTCCGTATAGTCAAGGCTATGGTCTTCCCAGTGGTCATGTATGGTTGTGAGAGCTGGACCCTAAAGAAGGCAGAGTGCCAAAGAATTGATGCCTTCGAACTGTGGTATTGGAGAAGACTCCGACAGTCCATTGGAGGCTCTCAAACTCTCAAGAAAGGAGATCAAACCAGTCAATCTTAAAAAGAAATTAACCCTGAATGCTCGTTGGAAGGACTGATGCTGAAGCTGAAGCTCCAATATTTTGGTCACCTGATGCAAACAGTCGACTCATTGGAAAAGTCCCTGATGGGGGAAAGATTGAGGGCAGAAGGAGAAGAGGGCATCAGAGCATGACATGGCTGGATGGCATCACTGATGCAATGGACATGAACTTGGGCAAACTCCGGGAGACAGGGACAGGAAGGCCTGGTGTGTTGCTGTCCATGGGGTCTCAAAGAGTCAGACATGAACTGGGTGGCTGAACAACAACATACACCAAAAAGCCTGCAGTAAATGTTATGTTAATGAAAACATTTAATGTATTCTCTTTAAGATCAACAGAAGAAGAATCAATGATGTTTCTTGGACCTGGCAGAGAACTGATGTTGGAAGGCAAACTGCTACCTTGAAATCTGGAGAGCACACACAGAGAATTAGAGCTAGTCTGTGATTACCAGGAGGACCCGCTGGAGCCAAAACCTGATGGGAACACTTAATACTAACAAATTTCTGGCGGCTGAGTGTGAACTACTTTGGGTATGATCAACAATTAGAGGCTGGGAAGAGTGCATACTTTTATAGGCTTTTTTTCTAGGCACCCACAGTAGAGATCTGAGAAAAGTCTAGTGGTCTTTTTCAGGGAGAGGGTAAAAGTTCTGAAAAACATCCAGAGTCTCCTCCATGACAAAGGCCTACTGTCCAGGGAAAACACTGAACTGACTTATTGGAAAAGACCTTGATGCTGAGAAAGATTGAAGGCAGGAAAAAGAAGGGAACAACAGAGGATGAGATGGTTCGATGGCATCACCGACTCCATGGACATGAGTTTGAGCAAGCTCCGGGAGTCGGTGATGGACAGGGAAGCCTCGCGTGGTGCAGTCCATGGGGTCACAAAGAGTCAGACACAACTGAGCGACCGAACTGAACTGAACTGACCCAACCCTGCGGGAGGGCATTTTCCCCACTCAGGGGCCCCCTAGATTTCCTCTCTCACCTAAGAGGAGATGAAAAGCTCAAAAAACATTTGTGAAAGTCATGACACAGGGAAATGGATCCATTAAAAGAATGAGGTGCAATCATATTATAGAAGGCTTCCCCTGCCCCACAACTTATCCTCTACAAACAGGGATCTCATGGCTTACAACTGAAATAGCTGCAAGACACAGCTTGATTTGGAAGCCCCAAATCAAGAGGGGGGATTGAAAAACTAGTCACCAGCGGAATTTGAAAATCTATGACAGCTATGTGCATGAGACCATCTAACCATCTCATCCTCTGTTGTCCCCTTCTCCTCCTGCTTTCAATCTTCCCCAACATCAGAGTCTTTTCAAATGAGTCAGCTCTTCACATCAGGTGGCTGAAATACTGGAGCTTCTTTAACATCAGTCCTTCCAATGAACACCCAGGACCAACTTCCCCTAGGATGGACTGGTTGGATCTCCTCTCAGTCCAAAGGACTCTCAAGAATCTTCTCCAACACCACAGTTGTACAGGAATCCTGTACAAAGCCATAAAAACAAAAAAAGAGAGGAAGGATTGGAAAAGAGATAAAGCTATCATTTATAGATAATTTGATTACTACCTTATTAAGAAGAACAATTATTAGAACTCATGAGAGTATTCAGCAACAAGGTTGCTGGATACAAGATCACTCTACCAAAATCAGTTGCATTTTTTTTTCTTTTTAACAGCTATAACCAGTAAACATGAGATATTATCCACAATAGCAATTCAAATTATTAAATAATAATAAGAATACATAAGACCTCTACAGAGAGAATTTTCAAATTCTTAAGAGTTGATCTGAATAAATGAACAGACATTCCCTGTTCTTGGATAAGGCAGTTTAATATAAAGATATTAATTTTCCAAGTTGATCTGTAAACTCAACACAAGCTAAAAATTTCAGTTAGTACGTTAAGGAAACTTACTCTGCAACTTATGTGCAATAATATAAATCTATTAATGGTTAGATCAACTTCTGTTTAAAGAAGAGAAAACTCAAGGATTGGTATGTAATATATCTAGGAAATTAATATATGATGAGAGGGGTACCTTAAAACAATGAGGAAAAGTGGATTGTGAAAGAAATCCTTGCTGTTGGGTTGCACTCCACAGACTTGCAAGCCTTGTAGCTGCCTAGCCTGCAGAGGGAAGAGGAGTCTGGAGACAGCGCCAGAATCATCAGCAGTTTATTGGACAGGGGATATCACACATCCAAAGCAAAAGATCCTGGAGTGACACCCCACTGTACATGACTAGCAGGACATGGTAGCAATCTTCGCTACCTGAGAGGAGAGGGAGGCTACCATTTATGGGGGAATGACGTGATCAGTTACCAGGGAGACGGTAGCTGGGGCAGGAGGCAAGCACGTAGGCAGTTACTGATTAAGCCCGATAATTAAGAGGATTGGAAAGTCATGTGAGTGAGGCAGGCCCTGGTGGAGCAGGGTGGGGTGTACAGAGAGCAATAGAACAGCCATCTTGGGTGGTCTGGCCATATACCACACCTATATACCTTGCTGGACCCTTACAATCTTGGTCCAGCTCTCTTCCATGCTATCCTTGGGATCAGGTATGTAGAGGTGCTCTGCAACCAAATACCACGAAGGCCATACAGACACCAGCAACTAGAGGGTATCAAGAGTAAGATACCTGCTACACTAAAAGCAGGGATTGCCAAGAGGTGGGCAATTTTAGAGCCAGACACTTGGCATGCAGGACAGGAGGAAGGTGAGAGTCGTCAGTCGCCCCCACATGGTCACGTTAGCTGGGTCACTCTTCCGTGGAAAATCGCTGCAGGCCTAGCAGTGTGACTCGTTGCACAGTGAAGCCACCATTATCACGCAGTCTGTCCACAGATTCCCTCCACTCAGGCTAGGGAGGAAATGTGAGATGTTTAACGGGCACAGCACAGGGGAGATCATGACCATTATACAAAATAAAAACAGAAGCTGTATTCTGAGATAATACCATCCCTGCCTGAGGTGTTTGTCCTGGCCTGAAATACCCTATCACCTGTCCACCACTTGGAGAAGGAAATGGCAACCCACTCCAGTGTTCTTGCCTGGAGAATCCCAGGGACTGAGGAGCCTGGTGGGCTGCCGTCTATGGGGTCGCACAGAGTCGGACACGACTGAAGTGACTTGGCAGCAGCAGCGGTCCACTTCTGTCCCCATAGCTGGTGCCCAATCCTGGAGAGGTGGTATAGCAATGGCACAGAGTTAATAGGATGGGGAGGGGGAGCATCTTTCCCTAGTAGGGTTCCAGATTCATTACCTTAGTTCTCTTGGGTGGGGCCGGGAAGAAGATAGGTGAAATCTCTAAGTCCCTTTCTAACTCTACTCCTCATCGGGTGGCACACCCAAACCACCAGGAGCTAACCTGCCAGTCCCAGGGCCATTTTATAATGTTTCCCTGGGGGCAGATCCTATGATAGCAGAAAAGTGAGCTGCTATCCTGACCAACTGTTGGCCACAGTCCTTCGGTAGTAAACAGTTGAACTCAGATGGTGTTGACTAGTTGCCTCTGGGTTCACATGGCATTCACAATCACTCCTGGGATGTCCAGTTATAGTTTGTAGGACTTGAGCTAGCCTCCTGGCCCACAGGTTGAGAGCAGGATTCCTGTCTCAATGGTGGTTCTGTCCCCCTCCCTAGCTGGGACCAGAAGTCCAAGGGGCCTCTTATATTGCCATTGCCAAAGGCCTTAACCAAACCTTTCTGAGTAACTGGCCATGTCTGATTCACAAGCCTGTCCCTATCCCTGAGTTAATATCCCTGAAGTCTGTGTCAGTGCTCGTTTAGGGGTAGTGGGCCAGGGGTATCCTTGTATTTTGTAGATAATTCAGGTCTTTGCACTTTGTCTCTATTCACCAGCCATCCCCATGCCATCAGATGAGTCACAAGCATGGCGCTGCTACTTTTTAACTGGAAAGAGACTCTGAGGTTAAGAAAATATCAGCAGTATAATGAAAAAGAAAGACATCTCTTCATGTAGTCAGCTGCCACAGAGCCCCTAGCTAACGTCAGGATCACTCCACAAGCTTCCATTCCCCATCCTTATGTCTTCTTGACATCTCAGCACTCACAGGAGTCTGCTCAGCCTCCTGACTGGTTCACCTATTGTTGGGCTGCACCCCACAGGCCTACAAACCTTGTAGTTGCTCAGCCTCAAGATGGAAGAAAGGGCCTGGAGATAGCAACAGAGACATCAGCAGTTTATCAGATAGGGAAATCTTACATGTCTGAAGCACCCCACTATGGCTGGCTGGCTGGCTGGCAGGCAGGCCGGCCACAACAGCGACCTTTGCTCCTCAGGGAGGAGGGAAGCTACCACTTTTAGTGGGAATTGAAGTCAGGTTGGCTTCTCAGTTACCAGGGAAACCTGTGGCTGGAGCAGGAGGCAAGCACGTAGGCAGTTACTGATTAAGCCCTATACTTAAGAGGACTGGATAGTCAGGTGCGTGAAGCAGGCCCTGGTGGAGCAGGGGGTGTGCAGAGAGTATAAGGACAGCCATCTCGAGTGACCTGACCATATACCCACCCAAACCAAGACACAAAGATAAACCCTAGATGGCTCAGTAGACCCAAAAATGAAAGGTGAAATATAATGTTAATGAGAGAAAAAGTAAGATAAATAGTTCTGTGAAAGAAAAGCAAGGAGGAACTTTGAATATTTCAAAAGCACCAACTATAATTTTAAAAACTGTGTAATGTGATTACATTAAAACAACATTTCTATTTAATGAATGGCACCATGGACAGAAGCTGATAAACAGATTAAAGAATGGGAATTTACAATGCCAAAAAAATGGCAAGGGACTAACAGCTATAGAATATACAAGGAAGTCCCGCAAATCAACAATAAAAAGGTAACGACTTCCATGGGAAAATGGGCAAAGGAAATAAACAAGCAAACTCCAAAAGTTGATAAGCATATGAAAGTAGCCTCAGAATCATTATAATAAGAGATATGCAAATTAAAGAAATAATGAGATATCACTTTATACTAATAATAATTGGTAAAAATTAGAAAACTGATAATGCCAAAGGACATCAAGGACATGGAGGTATAATTGGTGTAGCCATTTTGAAGAGCAAGCTGACATTACCTGGTCTAATTATATGCAGATCCTATGACCTACATATTTGTATATAGCTCCATTAAAGGCACAGGTGCAAGGAATATTCATCATGACGTTATTTGTGGTAAAGTGTGGCTGGCAGAATAGTGAACCCCCTGAAGATGCCCACATCCTAATGCCCAAAACCTGTGACTATGCTAATTTACATGACAGAAGGGACTTTGTGGATACGACTAAATTAAGGACTTTGAGACAGGAGATTAGCCTGGACTATGTGGATGGGCCCAGTCTAATGATCCAGGTCTTAAAAGCGGAAAACTTCCCAGCTGTGGTCAAAAGATGTGACTGCAGAAGGATGGACACAAGGCGGTGATCAAAACCATCCCCAAGAAAGAGAAATGCAAAAAGGCAAAATGATTGTCTGAGGAGGCCTTACAAATAGCTGTGAAAAGAAGAGAAGCGAAAGGCAAAGGAGAAAAGGAAAGATATAAGCATCTGAATGCAGAGTTCCAAAGAACAGCAAGGAGAGATAAGAAAGCCTTCGTCAGCGATCAATGCAAAGAAATAGAGGAAAACAATAGAATGGGAAAGACTAGAGATTTCGTCAAGAAAATTAGATACCAAAGGAACATTTCATGCAAAGATGGGCTTGATAAAGGACAGAAACAGTATGGACCTAACAGAAGCAGAAGATATTAAGAAGAGGTGGCAAGAATACATAGAACTGTACAAAAGAGATCTTCATGACCCAGATAATCACGATGGTGTGATAACTCACCTACAGCCCGACATCCTGGAATGTGAAGTCAAGTGGGCCTTAGGAAGCATCACTGTGTACAAGGTAGTGGAGGTGATGGAATTCCAGCTGAGCTATTTCAAATCCTAAAGATGATGCTGTGAAAGTGCTGCACTCAAGATGCCAGCAAATCTGGAAAACTCAGCAGTGGCCACAAGACTGGAAAAGGTCAGTTTTCATTCCAACCCCAAAGGTAGTGTCAAAGAATGCTCAAACTACTCCACAATTGCACTCATCTCACATGCTAGCAAAGTAATGCTCAAAATTCTCCAAGCCAGGCTTCAACAGTACATGAACCGTGAACTTCCAAATGTTCAAGCTGGATTTAGAAAAGGCAGAGGAACCAGAGATCAAATTGCAAACATCTGTTGGTTTATCAAAAAAGCCAGAGAGTTCCAGAAAAACATCTACTGTTTCATTGACTACACCAAAGCCTTTGACTGTGTGGATCACAACAAACTGTGGAAAATTCTGAAAGAGATGGGAATACCAGACCACCTGACCTGCCTCCTGAGAAATCTGTATGCAGGTCAGGAAGCAACAGTTAGAGCCAAACATGGAACAACAGACTGGTTCCAAATCGGGAAAGGAGTACATCAAGGCTGTGTATTGTCACCCTGCTTATTTAACTTCTATTCAGAGAACACCATGCGAAATGCTGGCCTGGAAGAAACACAAGCTGGAATCAAGATTGCTGGGACAAATATCAATAACCTCAGATATGCAGATGATACCACACCTATGGCAGAAAGCGAAGAACTAAAGAGCCTCTTGATGAAAGTGAAAGAGGAGAGTGAAAAAGTTGGGTTAAAACTCAACATTCAGAAAACGAAGATCATGGCATCTGGTCCCATCACTTCATGGCAAATAGATGGGGAAGCAATGGAAACAATGACAGACTTTATATTCTTGGGCTCCAAAATCACTGCAGATGGTGACTGCAGCCATGAAATTAAAAGACCTTTGCTCCTTGGAAGAAAACCTATGACCAACCTAGACAGCATATTAAAAAGCAGAGACATTACTTTGCCAACAAATGTCTGTTTAGTCAAAGCTTTGGTTTTTCCAGTCGTCATGTATGGATGTGAAAGTTGGCCTCTAAAGAAAGCTGAGTGCCGAAGAATTGATGCTTTGGAACTGTGGTGCTGGAGAAGACTCTTGAGAGTCCCTTGGACTGCAAGGAGATCCAACCAGTCCATCCTAAAGGAAATCAGCCCTGAATATTCATTGGAAGGACTGATGCCGATGCTGCAACTCCAATACTTTGGCCACCTGATGTGAAGAACTGACTCATCTGAAAAGACCCTGATGCTGGGAAAGATTGAAGGCAGGAGGGGAAGGGGTCGACAGAGGATGAGATGGTTGGATGGCATCACCGACTTAACGGACATGAGTTTGAATAAGCCCCAGGAGTTGGTGATGGACAGGGAAGCCTGGCATGCTGCAGTCCATGGGGTTGCAAAGAGTCGGGCACAACTGAGTGACTGAACTGAACTGAACTGAAAAAATATATCCACAACTAAGACTTGGCACAACCAAATAAATAATAAGTAAAAATAAATATTAAACAAAAAGTAAAAATAATATGATCTCCATTTATATTTGATTTAAGGAGTGGGAATAGAGACATGCTAAACTCAGGCAGCAAGATAACCAAGACATGAAAGTAGCTGTCTACATGAAAGTAGCCCATCTTGGGAAAGAGACTCTTGCCTGAGGGAGCTGCCCCACCAGGCTGTGTGTCTGCTCGCCATCATCCAGTGTCCCCCATGTCCCCTAGGTCACCAGGATGGTGCAGACCACATTCTCAGGACTTCTGGGAGATGCCAGGTGCCCCACTGGAAGGGACAGGAGGCCCATGATGGAGAGTGGGGATCATCAGGCCTGGTGAGGGCTGGTTGGGGCAGATGTCCTAGCAGAGGCAAGGGAGGCTTATGTGGGCCCAAGGTCCACGCAGGTGGGGAAGAGGCAGGGTGTGGAGGAGGGGCAAGGGGCAAGGTTCAAGGGAGGTGTGTCAGAAAAGAGAGGAACAAGTTGGAAGGGGCAGCGAATGGAAGGGAGAGGAAGAGGGGAAGGTGGGTGGTAGGAGCAGGGGGATAGACCAGGGTAGAGGTGATCCAGGCAGCAAGGTGGGAAAGGGCAAAACTAGTAAGAGGAGGGAGATGGTCTGGGCATGTGGTAGGAAGGGGACCAGTGTGGTCTGAGTAGCTGCTGACTGAGGCAGGCAACAGGTGAAGAGACAGGAACGACACAGGGACAAAGGCAGGACCAGAGGCAGGAAGTGAGCCAAAAGCTGAACCTGGGCAGACGAAGAGGCCACCGAGCAGGAAGGAGACAGGGCAGCTCCTTCTCCATGACTCTGGGTTGAGAAGTGATGGGTTCAGTGTTCAGCATTCTTTCTGTGCTTAACGCCTTTATGACTCAGATTCCATCAACAGGCAGTGCTAAATTCTGTGGCATTTTGACTTGGAAGATACCTTTAAGATCCATGAGTAAGCCTTCTCCATCTTATAAATAGAGAAACAAAGGCTCAGAGGGTTGCCCAAAGTCCCTCAACAGTTAGTTAGGGGCATGGTTTGGACAAAATTCAATCCAGGGATCACAAAACAGTCCCAGGTTGACCAGGGAATGGGTCAAATGGGAGGATTCTCGAGGGCCTGGAGGGGGTCCCTCTGGCTATTAGAGCCCACCCTAGACAGAGGCACTGGAGGTATCTACTCTCCATTTTTGAAAAGTACCTTCTATCCCTGACTAGCATTGTCAGAACCTGCAAGGAGCCTCTTGTCTCCCCACCATGGGGAAGCCCACTACATACGCCCAGGAAAGGGACTGAACATGAAGGAAATACCAATACTGACCTGCTCTCCAAAGAATGAGTGAGTGAATGAGTCAAAGTCGCTCAGTCATGTCCAACTCTTTGCGACTCCATGGGCTGTAGTCCACTAGGCTCCTCTGTCTATAGGGATTCTTCAGGCAAGAATACTGGAGTGGGTAGCCATTCTCTTCTCCAGGGGATCTTCCCAACCCAGGGATCAAACCCAGGTCTCCTGCATTGCAGGTGGATTCTTTACCAGCTGAGCTACCAGGGAAGCCCCTCAGACAATAATTGAGCTCAAATGGGCTAGAGGTATGGGGAACGGGGGAGGAAGGACCTGGAGCAGGGGGTGGGTCAAGGAGAATTTAGATCCTCCCTCTAGTCTTTGCATTAGATGCTGCTACATCTTGCTTACTATCTCCTTGGGAGTTCACCAGGTAGGGACATTACCTCTATTTTAAGCAAGAAGAAACTATGCCCAGATTGGCATAGGCACTTACCCAGGGCCACTCGGCATTGGAATAACAATACTAAGACCAGAATCCTGGCACCTGAGTCTGTACTCTTTCCATTAAATGACTATTGGAAAATGGGATGGAAATACAAGGGAACAAGCCCCTACACTAGAATGAGAATTTGGTTGAGTTTAAAGTTTTAGAGGTGGGGCAGGGCAGATGGTGGCGGCAGATGGTGAAGAGGAGAATTAGCTGAGAATTAGGGAGATTTTGCAAAAAATGATGGTGAGCAGCAGTCCCTTCTGGAAAGACTTTGGAAGCCACCTTAGACAGAATGGACTTCATTCTATGACATATGAGGAGGCTCCCAAATCTATGAAGAAAGAGAAAGGCGTGTTTAGAATCATGTAGAAACACTACTCTGACTCCAGCGTGTGGGATGTAGGGACAGGAGGAACTGGGTTCAGAGGAAAAGATACTGCACTGAACCAGGAGAGGAAAACCATACAGGGGGAAATTTGAGATGAATTAAGGAGACAGAACAGGTAGAACTTGCTGGCCCACTGGAGCAAGCTTAACACTCAAGTATCCAGTTTAGGAGACAGGGTGGAAGAGGAATATAGGAAGAGTAGGTTTTTTTCTTTCTTTCTTTTTTTTTTTTTTTTGAGGTGTTGGGGAGGGGTGGCTCCTGGTTTTGACTTACTAAGAATCATGTACAGTTGAGGACATCAGTTGGCATTTGGGTGGCCTACCAGAAGCTCAAGAGAGAGAGCTGAACTATGGATGCCCTTTCGAGGCGCATCTGCTGAAATATAGTTTTCAAAATGTGTGTCAAATGAGAAAGGACATCACCTGAGCCAATGGGCAGCATTTGAGGCAGGAAGGAACCCAGGAGCTTGTGTCATTCCACATTCAGTCCGAGGGTGAAAGAAAGAAAAGTGAAAAAAGTGAAAAAAAAGGAAAAAAGTAAAAGTCGCTCAGTCCTGTCTGACTCTCTGTGACCCCATGGACTATACAGTCCATGGAATTCTCCAGGCCAGAATACTGGAGTGGGTACCTTTCCCTTCTCCAGGGGATCTTCCCCACCCAGGGATCGAACCCCGGTCTCCCACACTGCAGGTGGATTCTTTACCAACTGAGCTATCAGGGCAGCCAGAGGGTAGTGAGAGCAATTTGTTTTTCTTACATTTTTATTTTTCAGCCACCCCCGGGGCATGCAGCTCAAGCTGAAAAATAAAACCCCAGCTCCCCAACCAGTGATCCAACCCACACACACCTTGCTTTGGAAGCATGGAGTCTTAATCGCTGGAATGCCCCGGTGAGAGCAATTTTAATTCTGAGTGGAAGTCCTTGGTCAGGGACTGGGAATAACATGTCCTACAACTCTTCAAAATACCTGCATCTTCTGCCTTTTTAAAGATGCTGCAGCAAACTGTCTTCCCTTGAACAGTCCCTACACTGGAGAATTAAAGAAAATGGGTTCAGTGGAGGAAATAAACCAAGAAGGTCCCCACCATCAGGATTATGCTTTAGGAGATGTTTGGGGGGAAACCCATAACTGAATCAAGGTGACTGGATTTTCAGTCTGGTTGTTACCTAACACCATCAAGGACTCCCTACCAGTAGCAATAAGTAGGGCCATGCAGAGAAACTCTGTTCTCATTTCCAGGGAGAGGCAGCGTGGAGCCTGAGTGAGTCCCTGGCCAGCCTAGCTCGACACAGCTTTCTACTGCCTCTGGTGAGTCTCAGCCTGGTGGAAGGGCCTTCCCTCCTGGCTTCCTTTTGTAAAATTATGCTCACTCTTTGCTCTCTCTGCCTCCCTCAAAGAAATAAACAAAATTATTAAACACCAACAGCAAGCGATAAACTCTACCTTCATGGTGTTTAGAGTCTGGAGGTGGGGAGAAAGATAGGATAATATAATGAATATGTAAATATATAAAGTATCTAGGATATTCCATGTGCTCTGGAGAAATATAGATCAGGGGAGACGGGAAGCTTGGTAGAGTAGGGGTTTAGGGATGACTGCGTCTTAAAAATTCCTACATTGGTAGATTGAAGCTCCTGTAATTTTAATTGCTGAAGTTTTTCGTCTTCAGCTTGTGCCACACAGTTATCAAACTCCCCACTTTTATGGTTTTGCCATTTCCCCGTATGAATAGTCTGACAAGTGTACAATTGTTGAAATTAATAGCATAGCATTCTGTAGAATCTAAGACCCCATCTTTGAACATTTCCGAATGTGCCTGTATTTCCTGCTTCCTCTCTAGGCTTCTGGATTCCACCAGCTGGTTTTGGTTTCTTGCTTCCCCTGCATTCCTAACTCTGCACCCTCAGCTCATGGCCTCCGGAGGCAGCCGAATCAAGCCCCAGAGCATTCCACTCAACTTGGAGGGAATCCAACAGAACCAGCGGATGTGGCTGGTGAAGGTACCGAAGTACCTATCGCAGCAGTGGTCGGAAGCTTCTGGAAGCGGTGAAGTAGGGAAGCTGAAGATTGCCACAAATCAAGGGAAATCGGAAATCTCCTTTACTCTGAATAAAGAACTTACAGACATTCGGGGTACAGATGGACAACCGGCCCCGGTCCACGCTCCCACGGAGCATCAGTTTCTCTTGCAGACAGACAGAGGGCAGGTCCTCACGGTGCTGACTGAGCATGCTCTGGATCAATTTTCCCTGCAAGGAACCGTGGTCCATCGCGGCGAATGCAGACCTGCTCCCAGTGAAAACTACATGAGGCTGAAGAGGATGCAAATAGAGGGGGCTTCCAAACCTGCCAGGACAGCACAGAAACTGGAGAAGGTGGTCACGACCAATTATAAACCTGTTGCCAATCATCAGTACAATATTGAATATGAGAAGAGAAAGAAAGAAACCGGAAAGAGAGTGAAGGCGGATAAAGACCAAGTGTTAACCTTGCTATTTGCTGCCTTTGAGAAACACCAGTATTATAACATAAAGGACTTGGTTGACATCACTATGCAACCTGTGGTGTACCTGAAGGAAATCCTGAATGAAATCGGTGTTCGAAATGTAAAAGGACCCCACAAAAACACTTGGGAGCTGAAGGAAGAGTACCGGTGTTACCAGAGAGCAGCCAAGAGAGAGTGAGACAGCCCTTTGTCATGAAGGTGTCAAGATGAGCTCGAAGATCTTCCAACACAAAAACTGATGTGAGGCTGTGCTATCAGGGGGTAGGGAGGTTTAATATCTTTTTAAGTATTCACATTTAGATTGTAAAGCAGGGAAATAAAATAGGCTGTAAATTGAGAAAATATTGTCTGAGGACTTCTCATCTTTGCTGCATCCACAAAGAGCTCAGCTCATCTAAGTCTAAAGAGATCTGGCATCAGAAACTGGGCAGGGGTGGCCTGGGGATGTGGCTAGGGGTGGAGGTGGGGGTTCTGCTGGGAGAGGGGATGGAGGCAAGCAAATTCAATATTCTAAAATGACTGAAGAACAAAGTTGTTTCTGAAATGTTTAAGATATGGTCCCTTCATATGTAGAAACATGAATGAAAAAATATTAAGGGTAAGAGGGTGAGATCATTAAAACTGCTAATTGACAGGTAGAGGAGGATGGTGTCCGATGGAGTGGAAACAGGTTGTATTACAGGTCCTTTACTTACTTCAGGGAAGGTGTATGTGGATTGTAGTTTGTTTTTCTTAATGATAATTTGGGATTTTTTTGTTTGGTTGGTTGGTTTGGGGGTTTTTGTGTTTTTTGTTTTTTTTTTTGGCTAAGCTGGGTCTTTGTTGTGGCCCTCGGGCTCTCTAGATGGGGAACTGAAGTTGCTCCACGGCATGTGGCATCTTAGTTCCCTAATTAGGGATCAAACCCACCTCGCCTGCATTGGAAGGCAGATTCTTAACTACTGGCCCACCAGGGAAGTCCCTGGATTGTATCTTAAGTTTGGATTCTTAATCATTGCCTGAAATATCTTTTTAAGAGATTGCACTCTGGCAGTAAGTACTGAAATGAAAACTGACAAGAATAATAGCAACAGTGACAATAATAGTGGCTAACACTTATGCTTTTGGTGTAAGCTGGGTGCAGTGCTTAGGATTGGACATTATTAGTTTTTCTCTCTCAGCAGCTCCATGGGGGAGATGTGAAGTCTCTCTTCCATTCTCCCACCCCATCCTTCAAAGTCTTTGGAGAGAGGTGGGGTTGAGGAAGGGTTGGAGCTTTTTTTGCTTTTGTTTTTAAAAATGTCTGCATGTTGTCAGCCAGCGAAGTCAATGACAGTGGAGAGAGGAGGAAGAGGTTTTGACAGTGAACAGGATGGGGTCTTGAGCACAGGTTGGGCTGGGGGTTGGGAGCTGGCAGGGATATTTTTAGTGGGCAGAGAGAAAAAAGAATATTAGTGAAGAAGCAGGCATGCTGGTAAATTTGGTGGCAGGAAGAAATAAGTGGGCATCCCTTTCTGGTGCCTCATTATTTCAATAAAATATGATGCAGTCGTTAAATGTGAGGGGGGTGAGTGGAGAGAGGAGATCGTAATAATGACTAATGCCCACTGAACACTTACTAGACTTCAGGGACTGTTCTAGGCACTTTGTTGGCATCAACTCATTTAATCCTTTAAATGAGTTTTCCTTATTCGGGGAAAGTAAATATATTTGGAGCCCATTCTTCAGATGAGGAAATAGGATACAGAGAAGTTAAATAATTTGCCTGAGGTCACCTAGCTACTATGCAGGCAGACAGTGGATTTGAACCGAGGCGACTCCGGTTCGATTCCTGGGTCAGGAAGATCCGCTGAAGAAGGAACAGGCTACCCACTCCAGTATTCTTGGGCTTCCCTTGTGGCTCAGCTGGTAAAGAGTCTGCCTGCAATGCAGGAAACCTGGATTCGATCCCTGGGTTGGGAAGATCCCGTGGAGAAGGGAAAGGCTACCCACTCCAGTGTTCTGGCCTGGAGAATATAGTCCCTGGGGTCGCAAAGAATTGGACTAGACTGAGCAACTTTCACTTTCTGCAACTTCAGACACCATTTCCCTGACTTTTGTGTTGTCTTGGAAGGCCAGCGGCATGCTGACTAATGAACTGTGAATTTCTGGGTGGTATTGAGTGTTTTTAAAAGTGAAATGAGTTGTCAAAAATGAAGTTTTGACTTGGCAACAAGAGAGAATAGACGCGAAACCAGCTGCCACAAGATACAACAGATGTGAAATCCCAGGTGAGGGGTCAAATCGCCCTCTGGAGATCTACAAGAAAATGGTCTGACTCTTCTAGAACTCCTTGATTGAATCCTCAGCCAGACTAAGGAGCTCAAAAGGGAGCAGACAGTGAGAGGAAGAGCCCAGAGAAGGGAACTCTTTGGAGAAAAGTTGCTGATGATAAGGTGAGAAATTCCTCTTTCCATTTGGGTGGTCAGGTGAGAGGCTGCTAACTTGGAACCCAAGTCTATTGAAGGGGCTTCAAAGTGCCCACCAGGACAGCTTTGAGTCATGTTCCCTGAGCTGGAAGCAAAGAGGCCTGAGGACACTGGGAAAAGCTACAGCAGACTCTGGATGTGGAAATCTGGAGGCCAGAGGAGGGCTGTTTTGCTGTGTTGGTCAGGGCATTCTGCTGCACAGGGACCTATCTCATTCCTGGAATGTGCCCTGACAAGGGTTACACATGCTTCTTGTGGGCCAGGAGCTAGAGAGGGAGCTGGCGTCCAACAGGGCTGTCTGGAAGGGGTGGAAAGACCCTGGCCGACACAGGCTGAGAAATGGCATCTGATGCCAGGGCTGAGGGAATCATAAGCAGCCATGTAGAGCAGAGGTGCCTTCCTCTGAGTCAGGCTTATGCAATGGGAAACCTCCAAATAACCATCACACAGCACAACCCATGAGAGCACTGGCTTTCTTCATTTACCAGAGCCCACCAAAGTGCCAACTGGCACCAGAGGGCTTGAAACCATGCCTCAAGAGTACCAGTTCACAAACTACTTTCCTTCCTCCTCTGGCCTTCCACTTTGGTGGGTCCCAAACCATGGTTAATGAATAGGGGAGGAGATGAGCAGGAAGAGAGGAGGGAGCTGAGTGATGAAGCTGTTCCCACATGGGGACAGTGGGAGGGCTCAACACTGAGCCTTGTCTGGATATTCTTATCACTGAGGCAAGACTGTTTGGGTTGACTTACATGACTGTAAGGCTGTTCACTTCCTAAGAGAAGAAAAGTGAGGGAAGGAGGTTACTCCAGAAATGAATGTTAAAAGGATGAAAGTGAAAGTTGCTCAGTCGTGTCTGATGCTTTGCGACCCCTTGGAATAGTCCATGGCATTCTCCCGGCCAGAATATTGGAGTGGGTAGCTGTTCCCTTCCAGGGGATCTTCCCAACCCAGGTCTCCTGCATTGCAGGTGGATCCTTTACCAGCTGAGCCACCAGGGAAGCCCAAATATTAAGGGTAAGAGAATGAGAGCATTGGGCATGTGCTAAGTCACTTCAGTCGTGTCCAGCTCTTTGCAGCCTCATGGACTGCAGCCCGCCAGGCTTCTCTGTCCATGGGATTCTCCAGGCATGAATACTGGAGTGGGTTGCCATTTCCTTCTCCAGGGGATCTTCCTGATCCAGGGATCGAACCAGCATCTCTTACACCTCTTGCATTAGCAGGTGGGTTCTTTACTACTAGCGCCACCTGAGAAGCCTGGCATTAAAAGGATGATAAGAGACAAAAATACAATTAGCTTGATCATATCATGGGTGATGCATGTTCAGAGTACCTGTCTAGTCAGGAGATTAATGTAAAGGCAGTCAGTGTTGTGTGACCGTATTCCAGCAACAATCAGCTCCTGAGTACAGGCCCAGGGTCAGAGTTGGGGTTATCAATGGTTTGGGGTTTTCTAGGTTAGTATGATGGATGGAGAGAGGGGAGAGTGTTGAAGCTGTTTGCAGATATCTATGATGAGGGAAAAGTGGAAAGTGGAGATAGGAGGGGAGAGACAGAGAGTGGAAAGTAATGGGTCTCAGGTCCTAGGAGACCCCAGTGGGGCTGAAGAATTATTGGCGTGTAAGTACTGGAGAACATGAGCTGGGAAGACAGGAGGTGGTGGTCAGTGATGTTAAGTAATTTCTGTGAAGTCATAAAGCCACCAAGAGGGGAAATGGCAGCCTTCGGTCATTTAGACTGGTAGTCCCCAACTCCTCCTCATTGTTTCTGTATTATTGGGAACACGTGGAATAAATTTCCTTCTTCATAATATTCCCTCCTGGAAACTATGGTGTCAGCTTAAAAGAATACTATATTGTCTGCCACCAGTTTTCCCCTTGCTTTCTACAGTCTCTCTAGGAAATAGCTCTCAGGTCCTCCCATACTCTCCCTTCCCTGAGTTTGGTCTCCATCCTCCATGACTGAAACACTGAGTTTCTTACTATTATCTACTGCCACCACATACATTCTATTAATAAATAATGTCTCTGCAAATTTTTTCACCTGAAACATCCAGCTTTATTTTATATCCGGTATAAAACCTTAGATAATTCCTTACTCACTGCTTCAAGTCATAGACCTCTCCCTAATTTTCTAGGCCATCCACACTTTCTCCTGCTATTATGGAGAGCTTTCCAAGAAATCTGAGTTCCAGTTACTCATAGAAGATGAACAAAGGGAATCGTGCTCTACATGATCTCATTGATGTCCTCAAAAATAACAGTTCTTATTGAAGTTCTGGCTGGCATGCTCAGAGTGACGCATATAGTGCCGGCCGACCTGGGCCAGCTCCCAGAGAGGACCAGCATTTGCAGTCCACACAGAGGGGCCCATGGAGAAGCAAGGAGCAGGCCAGCCTTTCCCATCAGATCCTGGCACATTAAATGAGTGAATGGCTTTCAATGCAGGAACATTTACTAAATCTATCCATCCAATTAGATGGCCAAGGACAAGTCATGGTTGAATTTAAGTCCATTTGAATGGTTAAGTGAAGCTCTGGAAATTTAAAAACAAGTGAGGAAAGTGGCTTCAAGGATTTTGTGGCTAGAAGGTTAACAAAATTTGGAATGAGATGAGTATCAAGATCATACAAATTCATTTTGAGGATTGCAATTCATCTAACTAGAAAAATATGACTAAATTAAGTAAAGATTGCCTCTGTATCCCAATTGTTAGTGGAGAGGCACTAACAATTATATTCAGAACTGGTGGAGAGGGAGATTGAGAGGCTGGGAAAGAGGGCCAGCTACCTAGTTCTACCAAAGCTACCTTCTTTGTATCAAATTCCTCTACTTATACTGTTTAAAAAAAGAACTAGTTTTATGTATAAATATAAAACAATAACATACATATAAATAATAAATATAAAATAAATACAAAATAAAAATTTTATATACAAATTAAGCAAGGTCCTACTGTATAGCACACAGTGGCACAGTCAATATCTTGTAATAGCCTATAATGGAAAAAAATCTGAAAAAGAATGTAAATATATATATATATGATTGAATCACTTTGTTGTACACCAGAAACTACCACAACATTGTAAATTAACTACACTTCAATTTTAAAAAGAATTTATTCAATGCTTATTTTTGTCTCCAGTGAGAGTCTTTGAAATAAGCCATGGTCCTCCTGTATTTTTCTTTACTGAGTTATAATCAACATATATGATTATATTAGTTTCAGGTGTACAGCATAATGATTCAATATTTGTATATATTATAAAATGATTATCACCAGACTACAAAAATTTTTTTCTTGTGATGAGAACTTTCAGGATTTATTCTCTTAATAATTTTCAAACCTGCAATAAAGTGTATTATTAACTACAGTCACCATGCTGTACATGACTTATTTACTTTATACTGGAGGTTGTACTTTTTGACCTCCTTTACCCATTTCGCCCCCTACACCTCTGGCAGCTACCACCTCGTCCTCTCTGGCTGTGAACTTGGTTTTTTATGCTGTCGTTTTGTTCTTTGGCCATACTGCACAGGAGGTGGCGTCTTTGTTTCCTGATCTGGGACTGAACTCATGCCCCTTACAGTGGAAGCAGAGTCCGAACCACTGGCCTGCCAGAGAATTCACAAGATTTCCTTCTTTTTATGGCTGAATAATATTCTGGTGTGTGTGTGTGCACGTGCGTGTATGCTCGTGCACGTGCGTGTATGCTCATGCGTGCATCACATTTTCTTTATCTGTTTATCCAGGGATGGACATTTAGGTCGCTTCCATATCTTGGCTATTATAAACAACGCTCCAATGAACATGGGGGTGTGGATATCTTTCTGAGTCAGCATTTTCCCTTTCCTCAGGTAAATGCCTAGAAGTGGAATTGCTGGATCATACGATGGCTCTATTTTTCATTCTTTGATGAAACTTCATACTGTTTTCCATAGTGGTATACCAGTTAAGCCATGGTCAACCTTGATGTTTGAGCAAAAGAACTTGCAGTCAGAACTCTGGATGGTGTAGGGCTACACACAAGAAGGATTCCTGGTAATCAAGGATTACCAGGAGCTACACTCTCAGAGATTACTTGGCAGCAGGGTAGCCCTGGCCTGAGAGATGTTACTCATTTCTAATTCTAAGGCTCAGTATGAAGGTAAAAGGCAGAAAAACAAATCAAAAGTGAAGATGACAATTATAATCACTTGAGGGTAACATTTCTGAGAGTTGGGAAATAAGGATGGTGGTAAAAGGCAGAAAAACAAATCAAAAGTGAAGATGACAATTATAATCACTTGAGGGTAACATTTCTGAGAGTTGGGAAATAAGGATGGTGGTAGAGGAGAAAAGTGACTCCCTAAGTGCAACCTGTTAGCCATTCCAGGGCTTAGGCATTAATTTGAAAAGCTTAGCCTTTCCGGCGGTGACGACCTCCTCACGAGAACATGCCTCTCGCAAAGGATCTTCTTCATCCCTCTCCAGAAGAGGAGAAGAGGAAACACAAGAAGAAGCGCCTGGTGCAGAGCCCCAATTCCTATTTCATGGATGTAAAATGCCCAGGATGCTATAAAATCACCACCGTCTTTAGCCATGCACAAACAGTAGTTTTGTGTGTTGGCTGCTCTACTGTCCTCTGCCAGCATACAGGAGGAAAAGCAAGGCTTACAGAAGGATGCTCTTTCAGACGGAAGCAGCACTAAAAGTACCCTGTATCAAGATGAACGGGAAACCATCCCAATAAACACATTTTGGATTAAAAAAAAAAAAAAAAAAAGAAAAGCTTAACACAAACCAAGACTTTAACAAAAATAACAATTTCCTATTTAAGAGGAAATCGTAATTGGGAGAAAGTTTTCATAAAGAAGTTGATTCAGCTGCTTATGGTGAATTTGTCAAATATGCTTTGGTGTTCCAGGTGACCCAGGTCAGCAGAAGGAATCAGAGAATGTAAAGGGGATAGTTTGTCCTTATTCTCCATAACTGATAACCTACAGACTGATCATATTAGTTGCTTAATAGTAGATTATTAAAATAAAGGCTTAGGCTGCAAGGCTATATTGTACAGTGTATATTTTATAATAAATTTGAATGGAATAGAACCTATAAAAATATTGAATCACTGTGTGGTACCCCTGAAACTATTATATTATAAATCAATTGTACGTCAATTAAAAATAAAAATAAAGTTAAATATAACTCTCCTAAAAATAAACAAAATAAAATAACTGTTTATTTGTTAGGGTACAGTGGACCTTCCAAAAGAGTGATTCCCCTCTATCTCTGCCCCCAGATTTCTCACCTTTAGTCCCAGACAAGTTTGCTGAGAAAGCGCTTGGTGAGGAGGCTTCTCCTGACCACGGCTTATTTCCTGAAGCGACCTCATCCTCAACTGTTTGCTGATTTCAGGGACACCAGGTGTTAAATGTCTTAAAATGTCATCAGAACAGGATGGAGAGCACGGCAGCTCTGTCCTTGACAAGCGCTCACTCTTCCTGGTCTCTTTGGCCCTCCTCAGCCTGTTTTCTGAAGTAGACGCCTGCTCCTTATTGAATTCTATGGACTGTCTCTGACAAAGTATCAGAGCCCTATATAAAGGTTTCTATAGAGAGCCTGGGAGTCGGGGCTCGGAGCCTGTGGGCTCACTCACTCCTACGGTACCATGTCCGAAAAGGGAGCGTACATAAAACTTACAGAGCAAAGTGTTCCAGAACCAGAAACATACTTTCAGTGAGGAATTGCTAAGTGAAAATTTATTTTTACATTCTTTAAACAGTACTTGTCCACATATTCAATTGTCTCTGAGTAAGGGCGATCAGAGATGGCTTTAACAACTCAAATTGCAGAACCCTCTTCTTGTGCGGTTCCTTTACTCCTCTTAATCATGACCTCAGGAAACTCTGTCAGCATCAGTACCTTAAACAGGATATTCCAGACCCCACTTTGCCATGACTGAGATTCTGAATCAGCCAACTTCGAGGAAGCCCAGATTCCATTTAGAAAAGGACGATGAAGCACAGCAGTTCCAAAACCCTGGAACTTAGATGCTTAGTCAGGCCTTCTCACAGAAATGCTGAATCTCAGCCTCCTGGAGTGGAACCCAAGATAACTATATTTTTAACAAGCTGCAGTTGATTCTGATGCCCACGCACATTTGGAAATCACTGATACAGATTCAGATTAGGCTATAAATTGCATGTTTATACCATTCCATATGACTATTTACAGTAAATAAGCTGATGTCAGTGATTTCAGTGACAGACTGAATTTATGCTGATGTTTCTAATTTAATCATCATTGCTCTAAGGACAACTTAACCAGTATCTTACTTAACTACAGCAATTTCTCAATCTGTCTTTTTCCATATATAATAGACTCATACCAGAGTCCCCTTATCAAGTTGTAAGTTCCCATACCAAACCATGTTTAAAGCTTTAGAAATAACATCATTTAAAAGCTGAGTTGTGGTTGCTTGTCCCCATTATTTTTCATTTGTGGTCATCACCCATCTCATCTTGGGTGATGTCAGAGAATCCTTTGTTAATATTTCTTTTGGCAGCTGATGTGCATTTTCAAGTCTTTTAGATTTTACCTCCTACTTCAATCAATTTATTAGTAGAAATTTCTGTATTCAGTAGGTTCAGCACACTAGTAAATTGCCACCTAAGATTTTGTTTCTTTTTCTTAACCTTATGCAAACATTCCATAGAGCAGTAGTTCTCCAACTTTGGTATACATAATAATCACTTACAAGGGGAGGAGGAGCTTTTATAAATGCAAATCCTTGGTCCCCACACCTGTAGACTGATTAGATATGTTGAAGGCCAATAAGATGACTATATACACTGAAGTTTTCATGCACCAAATACTAAGGTATTATTTACACTTAAATGGGCAAAGGCTAATAGTTTTGCAAAGAGAATGCACTGGTCATATCAAACACTCTCTTCCAACAACACAAGAGATGACTCTACACATGGACATCACCAGATGGTCAATACTGAAATCAGATTGATTATATTCTTTCCAGCCAAAGAGAGGCCCCACTCAGTCAGCAAAAACAAGATCAGGAGCTGACTTTGGCTCAGATCATGAACTCCTTATTGCCAAATTCAGACTTAACTTGAAGAAAGTAGGAAAACCCCTAAGCCATTCAGGTATGACCTAAATCAAATCCCTTACAATTATGCAGTGGAAGTGACAAATAGATTAAAGGGATTAGATCTGATAGACATAGTTCTATGGACGGAGGTCAACAACGTTGCACAGGAGAAGGTGATCAAAACCGTCCCCAGGAAAAAGGAATGCATAAATGCAAAATGGCTGTCTGAGGAGGCCTTACAAATAGGTGAGAAAAGGAGAGAAGTAAAAGGCAAAGGAGAAAAAGAAAGACATACTCATCTGAATGCAGAGTTCCAAAGAACATTAAGGAGAGAGAAGAAAACCTTCCTCAGCGATCAATGCAATGAAACAGAGGAAAACAACAGAATAGAAAAGACTAGAGACCATTTCAAGAAAATTAGAGATACCAAGGGAATATTTCATGCAAAGATGGGCACAGTAAAGGACAGAAATGGTATGAACCTAACAGAAGCAGAAGATATTAAGAAGAGGTGGCAAGAATACACAGAAGAACTATACAAAAAAGATCTTAATGACCCAGATAACCATGATGGTGCAATCACTCACCTAGAGCCAGACATCTTGGAGTGCAAAGTCAAGTGGGCCTTAGGAAGCATCACTATGAACAAAGCTAGTGGAGGTGATGGAATTCCAGCTGAGCTATTTCAAATCCTAAAAGATGATGCTGTGAAAGTGCTGCACTCAAGATGCCAGCAAATTTGGAAAACTCAGCAGTGGCCACAGGACTGGAAAAGGTCAGTTTTCATTCCAACCCCAAAGGTAGTGCCAAAGAATGCTCAAACTACCCCACAATTGCACTCATCTCACATGCTAGCGAAGTAATGCTCAAAATTCTCCAAGCCAGGCTTCAACAATATGTGAACCATGAGCTTCCAAATATTCAAGCTGGATTTAGAAAAGGCAGAGGAACCAGAGATCAAATTGCAAACATCTGTTGGATCATCAAAAAAGCAAGAGAATTCCAGAAAAACATCTACTGTTTCATTGACTACACCAAAGCTTTTGACTGTGTGGATCACAACAAACTGTGGAAAATTCTGAAAGAGATGGGAATACCAGACCATCTTACCTGCCTCCTGAGAAATCTGTATGCAGGCCAAGAAGCAACAGTTAGAATCAGACATGGAATAACGGACTAGTTCAAAATTGTGAAAGGAGTACATCAAGGCTATATATTGTCATCCTGCTTAACTTCTATGCAGAGTACATCATGTGAAATGCCAGGCTGGATGAAGCACAAGCTGGAATCAAGATTGCCAGGAGAAATATCAACAACCTCAGATATGCAGGTGACACCACCCTTATGGCAGAAAGCAAAGAGTAACTAAAGAGCCTCTTGATGAAAGTGAAAGAGGAGAGTGAAAAACTGGCTTAAAACTCAACATTGAAAAAACTAAGATCATGGCATCCAGTGCCATCACTTCATGGCAAATAGATGGGGAAACAATGGAAACAGTGAAAGAGATTTTATTTTCTTGCGCTCCCAAATCACTGCAGTTGGTGACTGCAGCCATGAAATTAAAAGACACTTGCTCCTTGGAAGAAAGGCTATGACAAACCTAGACAGCATGTTATAAAGCAGAGACATTACTTTGCCAACAAAGGTCCTTCTAGTAAAGCTATGGCTTTTCCAGTAGTCATGTATGGATGTGAGAGTTGGACCATAAATAAAGCTGAGCGCCAAAGAATCGATGATTTTGAACTGTGGTGTTGGAGAAGACTCTTGAGAATCCCTTGGACTGCAAGGAGATCAAAGCAGTCCATCGTAAAGGAAATCAGTCCTGAATATTCATTGGAAGGACTGAGGCTGAAGCTGAAGCTCCAATATTTTGGCCACCTGATGCACAGAGCTGACTCATCTGAAAAGACCCTGATGCTGGGAAAGATCAAAGGCAGGAAGGGAAGGGGATGACAGAGGATGAGATGGTTGGATGGCATCACTGACTCAATGGATATGAGTTTGAGCAAGCTGCAGGAGATGGTGAAGGACAGGGTAGCCTGGCATGCTACAGTCCATGGGGTTGCAAAGAGTTGGACATGACTGAGCAACTGAACATCACACTCACCTTGGGTAATTCCAATATAGGTGATCTGCAAACCACACTGTAAGAAACAAGAATACTCACCTAAGAAATGTAAAAGTGGAAAGTTCACATATATCAAGGCAAGATTTTAGATATCATTACCCTGGAAAAGCAGCACTGTGGACCTACTTCCATGATTATTTATATTCTTGGCAGAATCTTGTACCACTGGACAAGTCATGATATGAACCCAACTCTTTGTGAGTTTTTTTCATTCTCCTTATGGGGCCAGGGTGTCCCATAGAAATAATTCTTTTCAACTTTCTTTTTATTGCTTCTTCATAAACAGAGCCTTAAGGTGACAGCTTCTGTATCTTGCAACATTAAAAAGCTTGACAACACTTTCATTTAAATTTCACTTAGGTTATTGGTATGGTTTATTTCTTATATGCAACTTCATTATGAGTATATTCATTATGCATATTCATTATGAATGTAAATTCATTATGTGTAACTTCATTATGAGTGCTGAAGTTTTGGGTGAACTCTCTCCCTTCCACAATTGTCATATTTGTAATAGGTGTCTCTGCTTCATGTCTGTAACTCACAGTTTTGACAGTCCTTATTATCACATCGATTATAAAGGATTTCTCTTCCATGTAGATTCTAATAAAAGTATTTCCTTTCTGACTGAAGTCCATATCACATTCGTTAATATCGATTTTCTCTTGTGTGGGTTCTCAGATGAATATGAAGTGTTGAAGCCTCAGAGGAGCCTTACTGCACTCATCACATTTATAGAGTCTCTCTCCCCATGGGCCCTCTCTCAAATGCCAAGTTTCACACTCATAAAATTCTTACCACGCATACCCCATCAATATGCTTTCTCTCCTGAATGGGAATGGAGGGCATAATGGAGAAGAGTGGAGCATCTGGCGAAGCCCTTACTGTGCTCATCATGTGGATACGGTTTCTCTCCCATGTGGACTCTGAAGACGTCTAAGGTAGGCAGCTCTTCGATAACTCTCACCACCTCTACATCCTTCATAGAGTTTCCCTCCTCCACAGACATTTTCATGATTGCAAATATTTTTCTACTGGCTGATACCCTCAACCCACTCAGACCATTTGCAAGGCCCTTCTACTATGTGAACTCCAAGATTGTTAAAAGCTTTAGGCTTCCCAGGTGGTGCTGGTGGTAAAGAACATGCCTGCCAATGCAGGAGTCACAAGAATGAGGCTTGATCCTTGGGTTGGAAGATTCCCTGGAGGAGGAAATTGCAACCCACTCCAGTATTCTCGTCTGGGAAATGCCATGGAAAGAGAAGCCTACAGTCCCTGGGGTCACAAAGAGTCAGACACGACTGAGCACGCACACACAATTACACAATCATCTAAAATGGGTGTATAGTACGAAGCTTCTGACGTGGCTGCCATATTCATGCCTCCAGGTAGGTAATTACAGCCTTGGATAATCCCTTCGTCTGGAGTTCACGCTGGACCTTGCTTCTAATAAGTAGAATAAGAAATACTAACAATGTTAATTTCCCTTTCATTTGCTTAAACTGAAATGATTTTGAATTAGGGTTGTTATTATACTTCTGTGATTAGGTAATAGAAGATTGCGACTTCTGTCTTGCTGGCCATTTCTTTCTGGCTCTTCTTGCGTTTAGCTGTGCAACCAGCACCACAACCTAATTTTAGGACATTTTTATCCACCCACCCCTCTCAAGTAACTCCACACCATTAGCAGTAAATCCTCTTTTCCACTTTTAGCCCTGAGCAACCACTGATTTACATTCTGTCTCTTCAAACTCACTGATTTTAAGCATTTTATATAACTTGAATCAAACAGCATGTGATATTTTGTGACTGACTTCTTTCACTTAGCATATTTTCAAGGTCCATCCATGTCCTTACATGTGTCAGTATTTTCTTTCTTTTTATAGCTGAGTAACAGTTTCCAGGTAGCTCAGATGGTAAAGAATCTGCCTGCAATATGAGAGACACAGGTTCGATCCCTGGGTTGGGAAGATCTCCTGGAGAAGGGCATGGCAACCCACTCCAGTATTCTTGCCTGGAGAATTCCACGGACAGAGGAGCCTGGGCTATAGTTCCTGGGGTTGCAAAGAGTCAGACATGACTGAGAGACTTAACAACAAAGTGATTTGGTGTTACCTAAGTTTAATTAGCACATAGAATGAAAACTCTGTGAAACAAAGTTTCACTTAGATCTGATGGATATTCAGAAAATTACTCTCATTCACATGTCTTTGCTCATCACCCTGCAAGAATGCTAATGAGGAAAAACAATTCCAAGCTCACATATTTAATCGAAAAACTTATGGTTCCAAGAGAAAACCTGATTTTATGAATATAGGTTTAAGCTCAACACTGTACCTAAGCTTCACAAAAATGTCTGAAGAAAGAGCTTAAGGACTCTACAAAAATTTCACTTAAAATCACTGTGAGTTTTTAAAGGGAATACACAGAATGTATGTAATGTCAAATTATAAGAGTTGCTAAGTACTTCAAGGAAGCAGACAAGATTTTCAAAATAGCTTGGTATGATACCTATGCTAGTCATCTGGAAATTTCCAAACATGTCTGAGATATCTCTGAATCGATTTCCTAAACAAAAAGGTAATGACTGATTTTAACAATAATATTGACAATTTAATTTTATTTTAGTCAATAATACTGATTTTTAAGAATCTTCTTCCGGAAGTGTTGCAAAATATTTTAACACCTAATTTTTAAAAACTAGGTACTCCAGTTATATGCTGCTTCAGCTAGGCTCACTTCTACTTATGAAGTTGCTCCAGCAGAATAGGATGGCTTTTATTTATGACTGTCTACTTGGAGAAATGCCTCTTTCCCTGTACTAAGTGCTAGGAGTAATACAGAACACAGATGCTTCCTTTCTTCATTGTCTGTTTAATCAGGATTGAATACATACACACACAAAGTGAAAGTGAAAGTGAAGTCGCTCAGTCGTGTCCGACTCTTTGTGACCCCATAGACTGTAGCCTACCAGGCTCCTCTGTCCATGGGATTTTCCAGGCAATAGTCCTGGAGTGGATTGCCATTTCCTTCTCCAGGGGATCTTCCCAACCCAGGGATCGAACCCGGGTCTACTGCATTGTAGACAGACGCTTTACCGTCTGAGCCACCAGGGAAGTCTACACACACACACATGCACACACATATTTTGCATAAAGACAAAAACATATTCCATGATGTACTCAGCTGAGCAGGGCAGAAGACTTCACGACCGTCCCTGACTATTATTTAAGAGGAGGCTCAAGAAGGTTCAGGCTCAGTAACAACTGCTGCAACTATTCGCAAGTGCCCCAAAATGGTTAGAGATCAAGCTCATACTGCTGACCTTCATTTCCATAAGAAACCATATTATTTCACTTACAGTTGGCAGTTCTGTATATGGTGATTTTAGGCTTTGAAGAGACGATGATGGTGTTTACCAAAGATATTAATAGATATACTTTTAGAAGGGGTTTATTTATATATTTTTTATTTTACTAAAATATACATAACATAAAACTTACTATACTCAAACCATTTTTAAGTGTACGATTCATTGGTATTAAGTACGTTCACAATGTAATACAACCATTACAACAGATATAAATTAGTATAATATGCATAGCACATATGTCAAATCTATAGATATACAAATTTCTAAAGCAATGCAGACATTTGTATAATTGGTGTGAACATCACAAATCAGGGGGCAGAGTATATATGCAATTATAGTCAGTTTGATGCCTAATTATTCAATTTTTTCACAACTTCCTCAATTTTACTGTACGGTAAAGTTGCCTATAGCTCAAATTTTTCCATAGTTGTCTCCAAAAAATTAGTAATATCACTTAACAGAACATGAATTTCAGATGTGCTCTTCCTAGGGTTTTTCTCACAATGCATTCTTTGCTGCTTTAGTAAAAGGCTAATTTTAAGTTTTCCCACATCTACAAAGCTCTCTTGTTTTTATGACTTCTTTGATGGATAACAAGACATGTCTCTGGTTAAAAGATTTCCCACATGTGCTGCCTTTATTTTGTTGCTCTATGTGAGTTATGTTAAAGAAGATGTGAGCTCTTGATGAAGGCTTTGCCATATTCAGTGCACCTGTGAGGTTTCTGGCCTGTGTGAATTCTCTGATCCATGCTGAGCACTGACGAGTCTGCACAGGCTTTGCCACACTGTCTACCTTGGTACAGTTTCTTGCCTGTATGGATTCTGGAGTGTTTATAGACGGATGATCTGTACTTGAATGTTTTTCCATGTTCCTTACATTCATGTGTGTTCTTGGGTATGTGAGATTTCATATGTTCAGTAAGGGAGTAAGGCCAAGTGAGTGATTTCCTGCACTGACCACATTCGTAAGGCTTCTCTCCAGTGCGAACTCTCTGTTGGATCTTGAGCTGTGTTTCATGCATAAACACTTTCCCACAATCACTGCACACAAAGGGTCTCTCTCCACTATGAATTTTTTTGATGAGCTGTAAGATGTCCCTTTTATACAGTTCATGAGGTTCTCATGGCAAGTATACTGGGGTGGTTTGCCATTCCCTCCTCCAGAGGATCACATTTTGTCAGAACTCTCTGCTATGACCCGTCTGTCTTGGGTGGCCCCGCACAGCATGACTCATAGCTTCATTGAGTTACATAAGCCCCTTCGCCACGACAAGGCAGTGATCCATGAAGGGGATTGCAAAAGTAGGCAGTCAAGATACACCTGGAGTAACAGGCAAGTTTGGCCTTGGAGAACAAAATGAAGCAGGGCAAAGGTTAACTGAATTCTGCCAAGAGAATACACTAGTCATAGCAAATACTCTTCTTCAATAACACAAGAAATGACTTTACACATGGACATCACCAAATGGTCAATACCAAAATCAAACTGATTACATTCTTTGTAGCTGAAGATGGAGAAGCTGTATACAGTCAGCAAAAACAAGACCTGGAGCTGGCTGTGGCTCAGATCACCAGCTTCTCATAGCAAAATTCAGGCTTAAACTAAAGAAAACTGGGAAAAACAATAGGCCAGCCATGACTTAAATCAAATCCTGTATGAATTTGCAGTAGAGGTAACGAATAGATTCAAGGAGCTAGATCTAGTTAACAGTGTGCCTGAAGAACAATGGATGAAGTCCATAACACTGAACAGGAGACAGTGAACAAAACCATCCCGAAGAAAAAGAAAAGCAGGAAAGCAAAGTGGTCCTCTGAGGAGGCTTTACAAATAGCAGAAGAACAAAAAGGAGTGAAAAGCAAGGGAGAGAGGGAAAGGTACATCCAATTAAATGCAGTTCCAAAATAAAACGAGAAGAGACAAGAAGGCCTTCTTCAATGAACAGTGCTTAATAATAAAAAGTGCTTAATAAGAAGAAAACAACAAAAAGGGAAAGACTAGAGGGTCTCTTCAGGAAAACTGGAAACTTCAAGGGAGCATTCCACCCAAAGATGGGTACAATAAAGGATAAAAATGGTAGAGACCTAGTAGATGCTGAAGAGATTGCGATGGGAAGAATACAGGGAAGAACTGAATAAGAAAAGATCTTAATGAACTGGATTACTACAATGGTGTGTTAGTCACTTAGAGCCAGACATTCTGGAGTACAAGTCAAGTGGCTCTTAAGAAATACTGCTGTTAATAAAGCTAGTGGATAGAATGAAATTCCAGCAGAACTATTCCAATCCCTAAAGGGTGATGCCATCAAGGTTTTGCATTCATTATGTCAGCAAATCTGGAAGACCTAGCGTGGCCACAGGACTGCAAAAGGTCAATCCTCATCCCAATCCCCAAGAAGGGTAATACCAAAGAATGTGCTAACCAATGGACAATTGCACTCATCTCCCATGATAGTAAGGTCATGCTTAAAATCTTGCATTCTAGGCTTCAGCAAAATGTGATATCAAGAACTTCCAGATGTCCAAGCTGGGTTTAGAAAAGGAAGAGGAACTAGAGATCAAATTGCCAACATTCGCTGGCTTATAGAGAAAGCAAGGGAACTTCAGAAAAACATCTATCTCTGTTTCATTGACTATGCTAAAGCCTTTGTGTGGATCATGACAAACTGTGGAAAGCTCCTGCCACTGCTGCTGCTAAGTCGCTCCCGTCATGTTCGACTCTGTGCAACCCCATAGATGGCAGTCCACCAGGCTCCCCGGTCCCTGGGATTCTCCAGGCAAGAACACTGGAGTGGGTTGCCATTTCCTTCTCCAATGCATGAAAGTGAAAAGTGAAAGTGAAGTCGCTCAGTCGTGTCCGACTCTTAGCGACCACATGGACTGCAGCCCACCAGGCTCCTCTGTCCATGGGATTTTCCAGGCAAGAGTACTGGAGTGGGGTGCCACTGCCTTCTCCAGTGGAAAGCTCCTAGAGAGATGGAAATACCAGACCATCTTTTTTGTCTCCTGAGAAACCTGTATGCGGGTCAAGAAGCAACAGTAAGAACCCTGTATGGAACAACTGATTGGTTCAAGATTGAGAAAGGAGTATGACAGGGTTGTCTGCTATCACCCTGTTTAATCTATACACTCAGCGCATCATGAGAAATGTCGGGCTGGATGAGTTACAAGCCGGAATCAAGTTAGGTGGGAGAAACATCAACAACCTCAGATATGCGGATGATACATACCACTCTAATGGCACAAAGTGAAGAGGAACTCAAGAGTCTCTTGATGAGGGTGAAGAAGGGGAGTGAAAGAGCCGGCTTAAGACTAAACATTAAAAACACTAAGATCATGGCATCTACCTCCATCATTGCATGGCAAATAGAAGAGGAAAAGGTGGAAGTAATGACAGATTTCCTCTTCTTGGGCTCCAAAATCTCTGCAGATATTGATTGCAGCCACGAAATCAGAAGACAATTGCTTCTTGGCAGGAAAGCAATGACAAACCTAGACAGCATATTGAAAAGCAGAGACATTACTTTGCCATCAAAGGTCCGTGTATAGTCAAGGCAATGGTCTTCCCAGTGGTCACATACAGTTGTGAGAGTTGGACCATAAAGAAGTCAGAACACTAAAGAATTGATGCCTTCAAACTACGGTACTAGAGAAGACTCCTGAAAGTCCCTTGGACTGCAAGGAGATCAAACCAGTCAATCCTAAAGGAAATGAACCCTGAATATTCATTGGAAGGACTGATGCTAAAGCTGAAGCTCCAATACTTTGGCCACGTGATAAGAAGAGCCAACTCACTGGAAAGACACTGATGCTGGGAAAGATTGAAGGCAGGAGGAGAAAGGGGCGGCAGAGGATGAAACGGTTGGATGGCATCGCTGACTCAATGGACATAAGTTTGAGTAATCTCTGGGAGATAGTGAAGGACAGGAAAGCCTGGCGCGCTGCAGTCCATGAGGTTGCAAAGAGCTGGACATGCCTTAGTGACTGAATGACAACAAAAAAATAAGAGACCATTGTTTCTTCCTCATCGTGGGTGAGTTTAACCCATTTTCAGTTAATATTATTGATATGCTTTTGTTTCTACCTTTTTTGGGGGGGACTGGGGGACTTTCTATTTATCATGCCTTTTCTCTGCAACTTTCACCTTTCCTGCTTTGTTGGGTTTATGAAGTTTTCATTATTCCTCTCTTCAGATTTTTAAGTTATACAGTATATTTCTGTTTTTCTAGTTAACATTACATTTTTTCACCTTATAAGGCCTTATCCTTTTTCAGAACTCAAGGATTCCTAATTTCAGATCTCCCCTTTCCACATTCTGTGTTTTCTTCTTTTCATTATCCTTTTCATTGATATAAACAGAAAAAATGGAGCAGAATCACTGGCGGAAAAAATGCCCTAAAAGAGACAGAAAGGATTTTTCAGTGATCTTTTTGTAAAGTTAAACAAGAGAAAAAATCTCAATGTATGACAAACTCTTGGAGGTGGGAAAAATTGAGGGATTTCTCCCTTAGACTGTGTATGGCTGTTTCAGCCAGAGAATATAGAATAGGGAGTTCTGGGAATCTGAGGTGTTCGGATGGAGCTAAGCATTGTTTTGGTTTTCTTCTTGTCAAAATCTTGTACAGCCTGACAATGAGGTCAGTGACAAAAGCTTTCAAGGTGGCAGTTTATATTTGTCTAGTAATGGAAATATATTTTTAACTTGCTTATTGTATTCCTTCTTTCACTTATGCTGCTGCTGCTGCTGCTAAGTCGCTTCAGTATGGAAGGGAGCAAATTAGAGAACCTAGATCACAAGCTTCCTGATGTATTACAGTGAAAACTCCCTTATTTTGGGGACTTCTCTGGTGGTCCAGTGGCTAATATTTCATGTTCTCAAGGCAGGGAGGGGGTCTGGGTTCAATCCCTGGTCAGGGAATTGGATCTCACATGCCACAACTAAAGATTCCTTATTTTATTCACAATCTTTACACACTTCTTGCCACATCTTTACACATTTCTTGCCTACACAGCTGCTCTTCCAAGGGGACCTCACATCATGCTGACAACAATAGAGCTTCCTGCTTGCTGCTGCCAAGTCGCTTCAGTCGTGTCTGACTCTGTGCGACCCCATAGACAGCAGCCCACCAGGCTCCCCCGTCCCTGGGATTCTCCAGGCAAGAACACTGGAGTGGGTTGCCATTTCCTTCTTCAGTGCATGAAGGTGAAAAGTGAAAGTGAAGTCACTCACTACTTCCTCTTAAAATGTGTCCTCCTATAGTCTTAAGTAGTTTGGAATTTCTCAGATGAGAAGCATGGGCATGGGAAGGGGAGATAGGATGGGAATGGGAAGCACTAAGCAGGGCAAAATGAGGATTCCATGTAGGAAATGAGAAAACTGTTGAGTTGAAAAAAGGCAAATTCCATGACTATAACTGCTTAAAGAATTCCCAGGACTTCCCTGGTGGTTCAGTGGTTAAGACTCTGCACTTCCACCACAGGGGGTGCCCGTCTGATCCTGGGTGGGCAACTAAGATCCCTCATGCCATGTGGCCAAAAACAGAATCCCGTGTGGCTGGCAAACTGATTCTGAAGACAATTCCAAAATAAGGTAACAGAGATTTGGGGAACTTGAAAGAGTATAGACAATATGTAGTCTCCTAAAATAACTGGCAAACTGTTAAAGAAAAAAAGGTATTTGATGACATTTGTTAAAGATGACAAATGACAAGAAAGACTTTCTTCAGGACCAGTGTGATAGGCAGAGGGACCATTGCAATGGGGTTTTAGTTAGGCTCAGCTCTGAATATACTGTGGACAAGTGGGTATTTACAGCCAAGGAGTAGGGTAGGGGTCAGTGAATGGAAAATTATTAAGAGAAAACATTAGGGGTAAAGGAGGGTTCTGGCTAAATCATCCTAACAGGATTCTTGCCGAAACAGGCCATGGTAATCAAACATTACCTGAAGGATGATGGAGGATGAGAAATCTGATCAGACACTCAGAGTGGAGAGTTCTGTTTAAAATGACTAGCAGGGTTCTTGCTAAAAATAGATTTTTTAAGGAAGTGTGCAGGTGAGCCTCAGAAAGTTTCAGGAACCTGACTAAAGTTTAGTCAAGCAAAAAAATATTCATTAAAAGATTTAATTTAGATCCTTAAGTTCTAGTATGCTTGTCCAAAAAAGCACTAGTATTCATTTATAATCATTACTCAACATTACTCTTCAAAACATGGTTAATGAAAGAAAAGCAATGTAAAAAAGTTGTAACTGAGAACTGAGCCTAAACTTGAAGAGGCCTGATTTCTGAATTTAGGATCAAGCTGTTTTGCCACAACTCAAAAAAAGGCATAAACATTTTTTAACATTATTAAGGAATATTGTGTACAATAATAAAAACTGTAGCTTAAATAATGATTGGTTCATCCTTTTAGGGAATATTTGGAATTTACCAAATGTCACATTCCAAAATGAAGTTGCTAAACAAAACATAACAAAAACAGTGCTCTTTTCAACTCAATTTAAGTGCCTATGGAAATTTTCCATGTGCTGTCACATGGAAAATCCCAGGCAGTTCCAAGAGTTAAACCTGTATCAACCTCTTAACAAGAAAACAAAAAATAGATTCAAAAACTTGCTCCCTGAAAGTTGCAAAGTATCGTGACACCCTACTTTATTAAGATGAAATTCAGATGATACCCTAGGTAACTATGCTTACACCTTAGGTGGATACATCAATGAAAAAGAACAGGGATATCTGAAGTGCAGATGTTTTATTTACATACTTCTTTAAATACCTCCTCTTCCACAACTGAGCACTTAGTGTATAGAATACAACTGCTTTCACCATCTCAATGGATATTAAGTTATACACACTTGTAATTCTATATATCTTTATAACAAGTTTTAGAATTAAAGAGGAGACTCTGAGATTCAGTAACACTGCCATACCCATTAAAAGTGCCAGCGAATGGATGAAAATATTACTGAAATTCATACTATTTATCTTAAACCACATTTTTTCACTTACATGTTACTATTCAGATTGGAAGGAAAAGTGTGATATTTACTTCAGAAACTCTTAATAGATACAATTTAATATATAAACTTATTTTATATTCACACTTGCATAATTATATAATTTGTTATAAAATAATCAGAGATGCTAAATGTAGTTTTCACTGATTCCTTGACTGTTTGATTTATGCTTTCCAAGCTCTAAGTTTTATCATTATAAATTAACGTTTTCTGTGATCTTTCCTCTAAAAACTTTATCACTTCCAGAACATGACTGGCATTGATTTTTTTTATGGGAATCTATTCTTTCAGTTCCTTCAAATTGTTGCATTTCTCCTCACCATGAAGTCTCTACTCAATAACTTATCAAATATTAAAGCTTTCTCATATTCATAAGTAAATATTACATATGAATTTTCTGATGTACAATAAGATTTGACTTCTGGGAAAATGGTTTCCCACATTTGCTACATTCATAGGGCCTTTCTCCTGTATGAGTTATCTGATGTCTAAGGAGATGAGACTTCTTGATGAAGGCTTTGCCACATTTAATACATCCATAAGGTTTCTCTCCTGTATGAATTCTTTGATGGGTAACAAGCACAGAACTGTTGCCAAAGGCTTTGCCACATACAATGCATTGATATGGTTTCTCTCCTGTATGAAATTTAGAGTGTTTATAAAGGGATGAACTATACCTGAACGTTTTCCCACATTCCTTACATTCAAATGAGTTCTCAAGGGTATGCGATTTCATGTGTTGATTAAAGGAAGAATTCCAAGTGAATGATTTTCCACACTGACTGCATTCATAAGGCTTCTCTCCAGTGTGGAGCCTCTGATGGACCACAAGTTGTGGTTTATGTGTAAACGCTTTTCCACAATCACTGCACACAAAGGGTCTCTCTCTGTTATGAATTTTCTGATGAGTCACAAGGTGTGCCTTGCTGCTGTAGGCTTTCCCACAGTTGTTGCATTCAAACAGTTTTTTTCTTGTATGATTTTTTTCATGTCTAATGAAATTAAATTTCTTTTTGAAGGCTTTCCCACATCCATTGCATTCATCAGCATCTTCTCCATTATAACATCTATTATAATTAAGAAAGTCCAAAGTAGGTTGCAAACTCTTCCCATGTGACTTACATTTATATGATTTTTTTCTTGTAGGATTAAGACTTGTGCTCATATTATAACCATGAAGTCTCTCCACAGTCAGAATTTTATTGAACATGAACAAAACTGAATTTAAAAAATTGTCTTTGCTTTTCTGGTGCTTGTCTGATTCATCAACAAGTGGGCAGTCAGCTTCTAAAAAGGAGTACAATGAAATGTTCCTAGTTAATTTTTGCCATTGACAGTCATAGAAAGAAACTTGATTTCAAACCTAGTCTCATTCTGAAACAAGTATGCTTTCACCTTGCTCCTGAACTTTAAGAATAAAACTACTAGGGAGGAAAAAGGAGAGAGAATGACAGTGAGAATGGGTGGCTTAATCTGTGACCTGGAAAAAAAACCAGCAGTAAAATAGCACAAGGTAGTGAGACGAGTACAAAGAAAATCAAAAAGTTGCTCAACAGGGTGTATGTCAACTCACAGAACAAAGACAGCCCACTACGGAGATGTGACCAGTGGACAGGGAGAGGAACAAGAGACAATGGAGTTAAGGGAAAATTAGATTTGGAAGAGGGAGATCAGAATCAGAGTCCTCACTACACAATTCCTAGATTACCCTGGTAGAATACCTCCCTTTTTTCTGCATTCATATCTCTTTTTTCCTCTTGGTCATCTGGCACAATATCAGTTCCCTTCAGGAACATTTTTATATCTCCAGTCCTCTGCTGCTGCTGCTGCTGCTGCTGCTGCTGCTGCTGCTGCTGCTGCTGCTGCTGCTGCT